>NC_133408.1:185638333-185941363 GCF_049350105.2 Macaca mulatta
TTGTATGCTTCTAGTCAACCCTAATGTTAGAAGTTAATATGACATTAGATACTTTCCCAATCTTTAAATTTGAAACAGAGAAAAATTTCCATATGTAATATATAATAACAAAACTGAAAATTAATCAGTTCATTGATGAGGTTGATTTTGATTCAGGCAAGTTTGAACAATGATCGTCACTTATACATCTCCGATCACAAACTCATTCCTCTATACATCTGTGTGGTAAGAGACTATACATGCAGAATTAGGAAGAGAGGCGCTTTCCTAAGAACAGCATATCTGTAGCCACAGAGGTATTATTTACATAGCCAAAAGGTGGAAACAGCCCAAACATCTATCAGTGGATACGTGAATAGAAAAAATGTGGTATATACATACAGTGGGATATTATTCAGCCTTAAGAAGGAGAAAAATTCTGATATATTCTGCAACGTAGATGAACTGCAAGGATATTATGCTAAATAAAATAAGTCAGAAACAAAAAGGCAAATACTGTATCAATGATTCCTGTTGCATGGGTACATAAATAATCAAACTCATAGGGAGAGAAAATAGGAGAGTGGTTTCCCAGGTCTGGGAAGGGTGTGTGAGTGCAGAGTTGATTAATAAATTTAAGTTCTGTAAGATAAAAGTAGTTCTGTAGATTAATTGTACAACAGTGTAAATGTACTTAACATTACTGAACTGTACATTTAAAAATAATTAAGATGGTAAATTTTATGATGCCTAAACACTTTCTGGGAAAATACTTGATAATTGAAAAATGTGTTTACTTTTGCTAGATTGGAACAGGGTGTGATGAATGAGAAGGGTTAATTTTGTTATTTCTTTTTCGGATTGTTTTGATCTTTGAGTCATGTCATATAAATATTCAAGCTATTCAATATTTTAATGTTAGTAAAGTGTCATGGATAGAAACATAGAGGATTTAATACTAAAACTGATGGGCATAATTGCCTTTACAAAGTGAAATTAAGAATCAATAGTAGTAATTAAGAGAAAGTATTTTCCTTCTAAACATATCTTATGCAGGCATACCTCATTTTATTGTGTTTCACCTTATTATCCTTCACAGATAGTGAGTTTCTTAAAAATTAGATGTTTGTGGCAAGTCTGCATTGAATAAGTGTATCAGCACTTTATTTCCAATAGCATGTGATTACTTTGTGTCTCTGTGTCACATTTTGGTAATCCTCACAACACTTCAAACTTTTCATTATTGTTACATCTGTTGTGGTGATCTGTGATTAGTCATCCTTCATGTTACTATTGTAATTGCTTTGGGACATCACCAACTGCACCCATATAAGCTGGCAAACTTAATTGATGAATGTTATGTGTGTTCTGACTGCCCCACTGACCAGCTGTTCTACCGTCTCTCTCCCTCCCTCATTTTGGGCCTCTCTATTCCATGAGACAGATCAACACTGAAATTAGTCTAACTAATAACACTACAATGGCCTCTAAGTTTGCATGACAGAGTTTCATTTCTCTCACTTTAAATCAAAAGCTAGAAATGACTGAGCTGAGTGATGAAGGTGTATTAGTTTATTCTCACATTGCTATAAAGAACTATCTGAGACTGGGTAGTATATAAGAAAAACACATTTAATTGACTCACAGTTCTGCAGGCTATACAGGAAGCATAGCTGGGAAGGCCTCAGGAAACTTAAAATCATGAAGGAGGGTGAAAAGGAAGCAAACATGTCTTACATGCTAAGAACAGGAGGAATGTAGAGCAGGGGCAGGAGATGCCACACACTTTTCAACAAGTAGATCTTGGGAGAATTTTGGCATGGGACAGCACTGGGGAATGGTGCTGAAACATTAGAAACTGCCACCATAATCCATTCACCTCCCTTTAGGCTCTACCTCCAACACTGGGAATTACAATTTGACTTGAGATTTGGTTGGGGACACAAATTCAAACTACATCATTCTACTCCAAGCCCCTCCCAAATCTCTTGTTCTCTTCACATTGCAAAATACAACACCCTTTATCAAAAGTTCTCCAATGTCTTAACTAATTTCAGCATTAACTCAAAAGTCCACAGTCCAAAGTCACATCTGAGACAAGGCAAGTCCCTTTTTCCTATGACCCAGTAAAATAAAAAAGTTAGTTCCTTCCAAGGTACAATGGGGTTATAGACATTAGGTAAATAAACCCTTTTCAAAAGGCAGAAATAGACCCAAAGGGACTACAGGCCCCACACAAGTCTAAAACCTCGCAGGGAGGCCGTTAAATCTTAAAGCTTCAAAATAATCTCCTTTGACTCCATGTCTAGCAATAGGTGGATCTACTATTCTGGGGTCTGGAGGACAGTGATACTCTTCTCACAGCTCCTCTAGGCAGTGCCCCAGAGGGGACTCTGTGTGGGGGCTCCAGTCCTACCTTTCCCCTCCACACTGCCCTACTGTAGGTTTACATGAGGACTCCACCCCTGCAGCAGACTTCTGCCTGGGCATTCAGGTGTTTCCATACATTCTCTGAAATCTATGCAGAGGCTCCCAAGCCTCAAAATTTGCCCTCTGCACACCTGCAGTGGAAACTTGTGGCTCACACCCTCTAGAATAGTGTGGCCAGGGGCATATTTAGTGCCCTGTTAGCTACACTGAAGCTGGAGTGGCTGGGTCACAGGGAGTAGTGTCCTGATGTAGCACCAGAGAGTGGAGCCCCGGCCCCAGCCCACAAAACCACTCTGTCCTCCTAGGTCTCTGGGTCTGTGATGGTAGGGACTGTCCTGAAGTTCTCTGAAATGCCTTCCAGGCATTTCTGCCATTGTTTTTGCTCCCCTTTACTTATGCAAACTTCTTCAGCCAGCATAAATTCTTCCCCAAATAATGTGTTTATCTTTTCTACTACATCGTTGGGCTACAAATTTTCCAAACACCTGTGTTCTGCTTCCATGTTAAATATAATTTACAGTTTCAGATCATTTCTTTGCACATACATACAAGAATATACTTTTAGAAGCAGCCAGTTCACAATTTGGCACTTTGTTGCTTAGAAATTTCTTCTGCCAGAAACCCTAAATTATTACTCTCAAGTTCAAAGTTTCACAGATCTCTAGGACAGGGACAAAATGCCTCCAGTCTCTTTGCTAAAGCATAGCAAGAATGACTTTTACTCAAGTTACTAATAAGTTTCTTATCTCTCTCGGAGACCACCCCAGCCTTGACTTCAAACTCTTCAATTTTATGAAGTGCAACTGGTGTCTCTAAGTTGAAGCCAGTGCTAATTTACAATCTGAAAAATCTTAGGGTCCATACTAATTATGCTAAATTGATTCTGCCTGTCCTTTATAAATGAAATAACAATGCCCGGATGACAGCACATCTGTTACAGTATGGTTTACCAAATAGATTCAACTCACTGTTGAGACCAACCGCTGAGAAAAACAGACGCCACTGAAAATAGTACTGTTCCTTGGCAACACACCTAGTCACTCAAGAGTTCTCACAGAGATATACAAAGGGGTGAATGTTTTTTTAATGCCTGTTAATATAACATGCATTCTGTACCCCATGGAACAAGGGGTAATTTCAAATTTCAAGTCTTATTATTTAAGAAATATGTTTTATAAGACTATAGCTACCGTTGATAATGACTCCTCTGATGGACCTGCGCAAAGAAAAGTATAAAACTCCTGGAAAGAACATAACACTCCAGATGTCATTAAGAACGGTTGAGATTCATGAGAGAAGGTAGAAATACCAGCATTAACAGAAAATTAAAAGTCGATTCCAAACCTCATGGATGACTGTGAGGAAGCAGTTCAACACTTCAGTGGAGAAAGTAACTGCAGATGTGGTAGAAATAGCAAGAGAAACAGAATTAGAAGTGGAGCCTGACAATGTGACTGAAATGCTGCAATTTTATAATAAAAGTTTAACAGCTAAGAAATTATTTCTGATGCCTGAGTGATATGGTTTGGCTGTGTCCCACCCAAATCTCATGTTTAATCATAACTCCCACAATCCCAACGTGCCACAGAGGGACACAGTGGGAGGTAATTTGGTCATGAGGACAGGTTTTTATCCCGCTGTTCTTGTGATGGTGATTGGGTCTCATGAGATCTGATGGTTTTATAACAAGGAGATCCCCTGCACAAGCTCTCTCTCTCTTTGCCTGCTGCCATGCATGTAAAATATGACTTGCTCCTCCTTGCCTTCCACCATGATTGTAAGACCTCCCCAGCCATATGGAACAGTAAGTCCAATAAACCTCTTCCTTTTGTAAATTGTTCAGTCTCAGGTATGTCTTTATCGGCAGGATGAAAACGGACTAATACAACACATTGGAACCAGCAGTGGGGTGCTGCTGTAAAGATACCCAAAAATGTGGAAGTGACGTTGGAGTCACTTGAGTAACAGGCAGAGGTTGAAACAGTTTGGAGGGCTCAGAAGAAGACAGGAAAATGTGGGACAGTTTGGAACTCCCTAGAGACTTGTTGAATGGCTTTGCTCAAAATGCTGATAGCAATATGGACAATAAAATCCAGGCTGAGGTGGTCTCAATGGAGATGAGAAAATTGTTGGGAAATGGAGCAAGGGTGACTCTGGTCATGTTTTAGCAAAGAGACTGGTGACATTTTGCCCCTGCCCTAGAGATCTGTGAAATTTTGAACTTGAGGGAGAGGATTTAGGGCATGCTGGTGGAATAAATTTCTAAGCAGCAAAGCATTCAAGATGTGACTTGGGTGCTGTTAAAGGAAATAAGTTTTATAAGGGAAGTAGAGAATAAAAGTTCAGAAAATTTGCAGCCGGACAATGTCATAGAAAAGAAAATCCCATTTTCCGAGGAGAAATTCAAGCCAGCTATAGAAATTTGTAAAAGTAATGAGGAGCCAACTGTTAATCCTCAAGACAATGGGGAAAATGTCTCCAAGTATGTCAGAGGTCTTCACAGCAGCCCCTCCTATTACAGGCCCAGAGGCCTAGTAGGAAAACATGTTTCTGTGGGCCAGGCCCAGAGTCCCCGTGCTGTATGTAGCCTAAGGACTTGGTGCCCCACATCCCACTCGCTTAAGCTATGGCTAAAAGGGGTCAATGTAGATCTTGAGCCATGACTTCAGAGGGTGCAATCCTCAATCCTTGGTACCTTCCATGTGGTGTTGAGCCTGCAGGTGCGCAAAGTTAAAAATTGAGGTTTGGAAACTTCTACCGAAATTTCAGAAGATGTATGGAAATACCTGGATGCCTAGGCAGGAGTTTCCTCTAGGGGCGGGGTCCTCATGGAGGTCCTCTACTAGGGCAGTGTAGAAGAGAAATGTAGGGTGGGAGCCCGACACAGAGTCCCTACTGGACCACCACCTAGTGGAGCTGCGAGAGGAGGTCCACCATCCTCCAGCCCCTAGAATGGTAGATTCACTGACAGCTTGCGTTGTGCACCTGAAAAAGCCACAGACACTCAACGCCAGATTGTGAAGGCAGCCAGGAGGGAGCCTGTACTCTGCAAAGCCACAGGGGAGGACCTTCCCCAGACTATGGGAACCTGTCTCTTGCATCAGCACGACCTGGATGTGAGACGTAGAGTCAAAGGAGATCTTTTTGGAGCTTTGAGATTTGACTGCCCGCTGGAGTTTGAACTTGCATGGGCCCTGTACCCCCTTTGCTTTGGCCAGTTTCTCCCATCTGGAGTGAGTATATTTACCCAATACCTGTACCCCCATTGTATCTAGGAAGTAACTAGCTTGCTTTTGATTTTATAGGCTGCTAGGCAGAAGGTAATTGCCTTGTCTCAGATGAGACTTTAAATTGTGGACTTCTGGGTTAATGCTAAAATGAGTGAAGACTTTTGGGGACTCTTATGAAGGCAGGATTGGGTTTGAAATATGAGGACATGAAATTTGGGAGGGGCCAGGGATGAAATGATATGGTTTGGCTGTGTCCCTACCCAAATCTCATCTTGAATTGTAGCTCCAACAATCTTCACATGTCATGGGAGGGATCCAGTGAAAGATAATTGGATTATAAGGGTGAATTTTTCTCCTGCTGTTCTAGTGATGGTGATTGGATCTCACGAAATCTGATGGTTTTATAAAGAGGAGATTCCCTGTACAAGCTCTCTCTATCTTTGCCTGCTGCCATCCACATAAGATATGACTTGCTCCTCTCCCTGCCTTCTGCCATGATTTTGAGGCCTCCCCAACCACGTGGATCTGTAAGTCTAATAAACCCCTTTCGTTTGTAAATTCCTCAGTCTCAGGTACGTCTTTATCAGTAGTATGAAAATGGACTGGTACAATGAGCAAATAAATATGATTTCTTAAAATGGAATCTACTCTTTGTGAAGATGCTGTGGACATTGCTGAAATGATAAGAAAGAATTTTGAATGTTAAGTAAACTTAGTTGATAAAGCAACAGTAGTGTTTGAGAGTATTATTCCAATTTGGAAAGAACTACTATAGGTAAAATGCTATCAAATAGCATCACGTGCTACAAATAAATTATTCATGAAAAGAGAGTCAATCTACATTGCAAACTTCATTGTTATCTTATTTTAAGAAATTGCTACAGCCACCTCAACCTTCAGCAACCACCACCCTGACCATTCAGCTGCCATCAAGATCAAGGCAAGACCCTCCAGCAGCAAAAATTATGACTCATTAAAGGCTCAGATGATCGTTAGCATTTTTTAGTAATATGATATTTTTAACTAAGGCATATACTTTTTTTCAGACATAAGTCTGCTGCACCCTTAATAGACTGCAGTGTAGTATAAATATAACATTTATATACTGATCAGCCAAAATATTCATGTGGTTTATCTTGTTTCAATATTCACTTTGTTGTAGTGTCTGGAACAGAATCTCTGTGGTATGCCTGTAATTTAATTTTTGCCATCTATTTTAAACATTTTCAAAAATAAAAATACTGCTAGGAAAGATAACATTTGAAGTTATCACCAGTCACTACATTGCATCAGAAAGTTGTAGTACAGTATGGGGAATGGATGTTAAAGAAGAGGGACCAGAGGAGAGAAGTTAAGCATTCTCCTCTCCACCACATATTCTCAAAACAAAAGTGATAGCTCACATTCTTCAGAAGCAATATAGTTATTATTATCGCATTGTTATAAAACTACTATTATTTTCTACAGTCTTAACCAATGGTAATCTGGAGCCATTATTACCAGTATACATAATAATATCAGATGATATTTACTGTATAACATCTCTTTCTGGTGTACACAAAGAAAGCAGGTGGTATTTGTAGTTCTATAGTTCAAGAATGTCTTTTGTTTTTAACTTATTTTTTATGTTCTCTAAGACCCAGCTATCACAAGTAGACTTGGATGTGATTGTTTTATTATATTTACTCACATTAACCAAAATAAGACATCACTTAATTGTCCATCAGCCAGTTAAATTGAATAAGTTCATTGTGATATGTTCATGCTATGTAATACCCCTTGGTATTAAAATATGAACAGAATTTTGATTCATGCAGCTACACAGACAAATATCTAAAACCTATTGAGGAAAACAGTCTAGACACTAAGGAGTTCACACTGAATGATTTCAACTATATAAAGATTTTAAATAGGCAATAATAATTTATGGTAATAGACATCAGATCTGTTGTTTAAAGGAGCAGAAAAGAATAGATTTCATATCTGGCTTAAAATTTTTGGTAAAAGCTCCACTGTTCATACCCCATGTGAACTGTAAGGCAAATAGAAAACACTCCATACTTAACGGCGTTCCAAACAGGAATCCACACAGAATGAGACAGCAGTCATTAATAGTGGTTCCATATCTGTTCCGGTTGGCTCCAGCTCAGAAGACAATCTGGAGCTGAGCTTGCACCGTAGATCTAATGGAAGGATTCTACTTCCTGTCAGTTTTGTTAAGAAACCTAATTTCAAGGAGTGGCTGGCAAGATGGCTGAATAAGAGTGGCTCTGGTGTGCAGCTTCCAGCGAGATCAACGCAGAAGGTGGGTAATTTCTGCATTTCCAACTGATGTACACACCATATCTCATTAGGAATGGTTAGACAGTGGGTGCAGCCCACAGAGGGCAAGCCAAAGCAGGGTGGGGTGTTGCCTCATCTGGGAAGCACAAGGGGTCGGGGAAATCCCTCCCATAGCCAAGGGAAGCCATGAGGGACTGTGCCTTGAGGAATGGTGCACTCTGGCCTAGATACTATGCTTTTCCCAGTCTTCACAACCCACAGACCAGGAGATTCCCTCAGGTGCCTACACCACCAGATCTCTGGGTTGGAAGCACAAAACTGGGTGGCCTTTGGGCAGACACCGAACTCGCTGCAGGACTTTCTTTTCATACCCCGGTGGCACCTGGAATGCCAGTGAGACAGAACCATGTACTCCCCTGGAAAGGGGGCTGAAGCCAGCGAGTCAAGTGGTCTAGCTCAGCGGAATCCACCCCTACGGAGCCCAGGAAGCTGAGATCCACTGGCTTGAAATTCTCACTGCTAGCACAGCACTCTGAAGTCAACCTGGGACACTTGAGCTTGGTAGGGGGAGGGACATGTGCCATTACTAAGGCTTCAGTACGTGGTTTTCCTCTCACAGTGTACACAAAGCTGCCAGGAAGTTCGAACTAGGCAGAGCCCACTGCAGCTCCACAAAGCCACTGTAGCCAGACTGCCTCTCTAGATTCCTCCTCTCCTGGGCAGGGCATCTCTGAAAGAAAGGGATCAGCCCCAGTCAGGGGCTTATAGATAAAACTCCCATTGCTCTAGGACAGACACCTGGGGGAAAGGGTGGCTGTGGGTGCAGCTTCAGCAGACTTAAGTGTTCCTGCCTGCCAGCTCTGAATAGATCAGTGGATCTCCCAGCACAACACTCAAGCTCTGCTAAGGGACAGACTGCCTCCTCAAGTGGGTCCCTGACCCCTGTGGCTCCTGACTGGGAGACACCTCCCAGCAGAGGTCAACAGACATCTCATATAGGACAGCTCCCACTAGCATCTGGTGGGTGCCGATCTGGGGTGAAGCTTTCAGAGGAAGAAGCAGTAAGCAATATTTGCTGGTTTGCAACCTCCACTGGTCTGGAGTGGACCTCTAGCAAACTCCAGCAGACCTGCAGCAGAGGGGCCTCACTATAAGAAGGAAAACTTACAAACAGAAAAGAATACCATCAACATCAACAAAAAGGATGCCCACACAGAAATCTTATCTGAAGGTCACCAACATCAAAGGCCCAAGATAGATAAATCCATGAAGTTGAGGAGAAAAACAGTGCAAAAAGGCTGGAAAATTCCAAAACCAGAATGTCTCCTCTCCTCCAAGTTATCACAACTCCTCACCAGCAAGGGAACAAAACTGGACAGAGAATGAGTTTGACAAATTCACAGAAGTAGGGATCAGAAGGTGAGTAATAACAAACTTCCCTGAGCTTAAGGAGCATGTTCTAACCTAATACAAGGAAGCTAAGAACCTTGAACAAAGGTTACACAAATTGCTAACTGGAATAACCAGTTTAGAGAAGAACATAAATGACCTGATGGAGCTGAAAAACACAGCAAGAGAACTTCATGAAGCATACACAAGTATCAATAGCTGAATTGATCAAGTGGAAGAAAGGATATCAGAGATTGAAGATCAACTTAATGAAATAAAGCATGAAGACAAGAGAAAAATGAGAGAAAAAAGAATGAAAGGAACGAACAAAGCATCCAAGAAATATGGGACTGTGTGAAAAGACCAAACCTACATTTGATTGGTGTACCTGAAAGTGATGGGGAGCACAGAACCAAGTTGGAAAACACTCTTCAGGATATTATTCAGGAGAACTTCCCCAAACTAGCAAGGCAGGCCAACATTCAAATTCAGGAAATACAGGAAACACCACAAACATACTTCTCAAGTAGAGCAACCCCAAGGCACATAATCGTCAGATTCACCAAGATTGAAATGAAGGAAAAAATGTTAAGGGCAGCCAGAGAGAAAGATTTGGGCACTCACAAAGGGAAGCCCATCAGACTAACAGTGGATCTCAGCAGAAACCATGCAAGCCAGAGGAGAGTGGGGGCCAATATTCAACATTCTTAAAGAAAAGAATATTCAACCCAGAATTTCATATCCTGCAAAATTAGCTTCATAGCAAAGGAGAAATAAAATTCTTTACAGACAAGCAAATGCCGAGAGATTTTGTCACCACCAGGCCTGCCTTACAAGATCTCTGAAGGAAGCACTAAATACGACAGCAAAACCCAGTACCAGCCACTGCAAGAACATAACACAGAATGACAAATTGGACAAAAAGTCAAAACAAATCAGTGTGCTGTATTTAGGAGACCCATCTTATGTGCAAAGACACAGATAGGCTCACAATAAAGGGATGGAGGAAGATCTACCAAGCAAATGGAAAGCAAAAAAAAAAAAAAAAAAAAAGGCAGGGTTGCAATCCTAGTCTCTGATAACACAGAGTTTAAACTAACAAAGATCAAAAAGACAAAGAAGGGCATTACATAATGGTAAAGGGATCAACATAACAAGAAGAACTAATTATCCTAAATATATGTGTACCCAATACAGGAGCAACCAGATTCATAAAACAAGTTCTTAGAAACCTACAAAGAGACTTAGACTCACACACAATAATAGTGGGAGACTTTAACATCCCACTGTCAATATTAGGCAGATATCGATGAGAGAGAAAATTACGAAGGATATTCAGGACTTGAACTCAGCTCTGGACCAAGTGGACCTAATACACATCTACAGAACTCTCCACCCCAAATCAAAAGAATATATTTTCTTCTCAGTACCACATTGCCCTTATTCTAAAATTGACCACATAATTGGAAGTAAAACACTCATCAGCAAATGAAAAAGAATAGCAATCATAACAAACAGTCGCTCAGACCACAGTGAAATCAAATTAGAACTCAGGATTAAGAAACTCACTCAAAACTGCACAACTACATGAAAACCGAATAACTTGCCACTAAGTGGCTACTGGGTAAATAATGAAATTAAACTAGAAATAAATAAGTTCTTTGAAACCGATGAGAACAAAGACACAACGTAACAGAATCTCTGGGACACAATTAAAGCAGTGTTTAGAAGGAAATTTATAGCACTAAATGCTCAAAGAGAAAGCAGGAAAGACCTAAAATCAACACTCTAACAGCACAATCAAAAGAACTAGTGAAGCAAGAACAAACAAATTCAAAAGTTAGCAGCACACAAGGAATAACTAAGATCAGAGCAAAACTAAAGAGACAGAGACACAAGAAAACCCTTCAAAAAATCAGTGAATCCAGGAAGTTTTGAAAAAATTAACAAAAACAAATACAGCACTAGCCAGACAAATAAAGAAAAAAAGAGAGAAGAATCAAATAGACACACCGAAAAATGATAACGGGGATATCACCACTGATCTGACAAAAATACAAACTACCGTCAGAGAATACTATAAACACCTCTATGCAAATAAACCAGAAAATCTAGAAGAAATGAATACATTCCTGGACACATGCACCATCCCAAGACTAAACCAAGAAGAAGTCACATGTCTGAATAGACCAATAACAAGCTCTGAAATTGAAGTAGTAATTGATAACCTACAACCAAAAAAAAAAAAAAAAAAAAAAAAACAAAACCCAGGACCAGACAGATTCATATCCGAATTCTACCAGAGGTACAAAGAGGAACTGATACCATTTTTTTCTGAAACTATTCCAAACAATAGAAAAAGAGGGACTCCTCCCTAACTAATTTTATGAGACCAGTACCATTCTGATCCCAAAACCTGGCAGAGACGCACACACAAAAAAATTTCCAGGCCTATATTCCTGATGAACATCCATGTAGAAATTCTCAATAAAATACTGGCAAACCAAATCCAGCAGCACATCAAAAAGCTTATCCACCACGATCAAGTTGGCTTCATCCCTGGGACGAAAAGCTGGTTCGACATATGCAAATCAATCAATATAATCCATCATATAAACAGAACCAATGACAAAAACCATATGATTATCTCAATAGATGCAGAAAAGGCACTCGATAAAATTCAACACCCCTTTATGCTAAAAACACTCCATAAACTAGGTATTGATGGAACGTATCTCAAAATAATAAGAGGTATTTATGTCAAACTCACAGCCAGTATCACACTGAATGGGCAAAAGCTGGAAGCATTCCCTTGGAAAACCAGCAGAAGACAAGGATGTCCTCTCTCACCACTCCTATTCAACATAGTATTGGAAGTTCTGGCCAGGGCAATCAGGCAAGAGAAAGAAATAAAGGCTATTCAAATAGGAAGAGAGGAATTAAATTGTCTCTGTTTGCAGATGACATGATTGTATATTTAGAAAACCCCATCATCTCAGCCCCAAATCTCATTAAGCTGATAAGCAACTTCAGCAAAGTCTTAGGATACAAAATCAATGGGCAAAAATTACAAGCATTCCTATACACCAATAGTAGATAAACAGAGAGCCAAATCATGAGTGAACTCTCATTTACAATCGCTAGAAAGAGAATAAAATACCTAGGAATGCAGCTTACAAAGGAAGTGAAGCACGTCTTCAAGGAGAACTACAAACTACTGCTCAAGGATATAAGAGAAGACCCAAACAAATTGAAAAACATTCCATGCTCATGGATTGGAAGAATCAATATTATAAAAATAGCCATACTGCCCAAAGTAATTTATAGATTCAGTGGTATCCCCATCAGGCTACCATTGACTTTCTTCACAGAATTAGAAAAAACAACTTTTAATTTCATATGGAACAACAACAACAAAAACCTCTACAGCCAAGACAACCCTAAGCAAAAAAAAAAAAAAAAAAAAAAACAAAGCTGGAGGCATCACATTCCCTGACTTCAAACTATACTAAAAGGCTACAGAAACCAAAACAGCATGATAGTCGTACCAAAATAGATATACAGACCAATGGAATGGAACAGAAGCCTCAGAAATAATGCCACACATCTGCAACCATCTGTTCTTTGACAAACTGGACAAAAACCAGCAATGAGAAAAGGATTCCCTATTTAATAAAATGGTGTTGGGAAAACTGGCTAGGCATATGCAGAAAACTGAAACTAGATCCCTTCCTCACACCTTATCCAAAAATTAACTTAAGATGGATTAAAGACTTACACATAAGACCTAAAACCATAAAACCCTAGAACAAAACCTAGGCAATACCATTCAGGACATAGGCATGGGCCAAGACTTTATAACTGAAACACCAAAAGCAATGGCAACAAAAGTCAAAATTGACAAATGGGATCTAATTAAACTGAAGAGCTTCAGTACACCAAAAAAAATTATCATCAGAGTGAACAGGCAACCTACAGAATGCAAGAAAATTTTGCAATCTATCCATCTGACAAAGGGCTAATATCAAGAATCTGCAAATAACTTAAACAAATTTACAAGAAAAAAAAAAACTCCATCAAAAAGTGAGCAAAGGATATGAAGAGACACTTCTCAAAAGAAGACATTTATGTGGCCAACAAACATGAAAAAATGCTCATTATCACTGGTCATTAGAGAAATGCAAATCAAAACCACAATGAGAAACCATCTCAAGCCAGTTAGAATAGCAATCATTAAAAAGTCAGGAAACAACAGATGCTGGAGAAGATGTGGAGAAATTGTTGATGGGAGTGTAAATTAGTTCAACCATTGCCAAAGACAGTGTGGCATTTCCTCAAGGATCTAGAACCAGAAATACCACTTGATTTAGCAATCCTATTACTGGGTGTATACTCACAGGATTATAAATCATTCTACTATAAAGACACATGCACACGTATGTTTATTGCAGCACTGTTTACAATAGTAAAGACTTGGAACCAACCCAAATGCCCATCAACGGTAGACTGGATAAAGAAAATGTGGCACATGTATACTGTATGATATTATGCAGCCATAAAAAGGATGAGTTCATGTCCTTTGCAGGGACATGGATGAAGCTGGAAACCATCATTCTCAGCAAACTAACACAGGAACAGAAAGCCAAACACCGCATGCTCTCACTCCTAAGTAGTAGTTGAACAATGAGAACACACGGACACAGGGAGGGGAACTTCACACACCGGGGCCTGTCGAGGGGGTGAGGGGCTAGGGGAGGGATAGCATTAGGGGAAATTCCTAATGTAGATGGCGGGTTGATGGGTGCAGCAAGCCACCATGGCACGTGTATACCTATGTAACAAACCTGCATGTTCTGCACATGTATCCCAGAACTTAAAGTATATATTTTAAAAAAAAAAACCTAATTTTATATTGAAGACAAATTATAATATGTGCCCAGACTCATAGATATGGTTCAGTATCCGATTTAATGAATTGCATAATTATGTGTGTCACATTCTGCAGGAAGCATAGTATATGAGGTTATGCTTTCAAACTAGGAAGCAGAGATATATGACAGGCTTTCATTATCTTTTCCTTGTTCATCATTGCTACTTCATTAGGTCACTTCTATGCTTTGGAGACTGATGCCATGTTAAAAAGCTCTTATAATTAATTCATCCCCCACAATGTTATTAGTATATTGTTCAAATATTACAGTTGACAAATGCATCAGTGGAGACAGGAAAATAGACATGAATTTGAGATGTGTTTTGCATTTTAATATTTCAATTTAAAGTAAAAGTTGAAAAAATAAAATGAATAATACGCTTGCCACAACAATTTTAATTATCAGAATTCCATATTATTTTATTAAAATATCACAAATAAAAACACATAACATTTTATCATTTATTTATATCTGAGGATTTTATCATGTTTAAATACAAAAATAAATTTTGTTTTTAATGTTTTTAACTAAAATAAATTTGTGGTGAATAAATGATGTTGAAAGATCATTATAAGTATCATAAATGTTTAATAATTTATATATTTAAAATTAAAATATGGACTCTGAATGTGATTTCCATTTAATCTAATATTTAAACAATTAAACAATGCTTTCACTAGCAATTTTTTTATAGAATTTACGAATGAGAATTAAATAGATTCAATTACAGTGTTGATATGGGAACATATTTGGGGGTTTAGAGATTCTGAAATTTATTGCAAACTATTGTTTCTACTTAAGACTTCAGATGCCTATTTTTATACTAAAAGATATTTTTGGCATTAAAAATTTTTTTTAGTCAGGATTAAAAACTTACAAAAGAAACCTAAATTGGCTGGTAGAGATACGTCTCAAAGATGCTCAAAAAAACATGATTCCACTGTTTGCAATTCAGTTTAACATCTTATTACAACATAAACATTATTTGTCACGATTTCCACATTAGAATTCTATATGCTGACAGCATACACATGAAGTTCAGAGTCTTCAAAAATGTACTTATGGCAAAAAAAACAGGGTAGAATATCAGAACATGTAAACACTATTTTTCCGTCTGACCTTTTGTTTTCATTTGAATACTACAATGTTAAACTTATAAACATTGTTTGTTTACATCATGTGTAGCACTGGCAGGAGACAGATATATATAAGGTGTGTCCAGTGAATGATACAGATTTTGATTTGGTTTGGTTTGGGTTTGGTTTCTCATGTTACGAGGCTTTTGTTATAAGTTGGTTGACAAATGCGAGGTTTAGGAGAAATTATGGCATATGTGATACGGAATATCATAGGTCTTATCAGGCAACATGATGTGTACTAGAATTTTTTAATGAGAAGATGAGCAACGATAGCATTTCAGAAGTCTGTAATTAAATTTACAGTCAAGAGAAGGAAGAGATCCAAAAAAAAAAGGGAATTTTACAGGTCGGTGGGTGTGAGGGAGGACCAGAATAGATACATTGCAGTATTCTGACTACAAAGTATTAAGATTCTGAACTATGCCTGTGGCAATTGTAATATAAAGGAAGGGATAGACATAAGAAATTTTTGAGAAAAAAATAATCTTTGAAGGAATTTGACATGTTGGCTAATTTATTACAGGGGTAATCAGAAAGAAACGGTCAGATTTTATTTGTGATTTCCACTTTTAGCACTGGGAGACTGCTACCACTAAGAAAAACACAGAAGTCAGTTTGGGTTGGCAGAGTTATCAGGTAACAGGAGCTGCTAGGTGGGGTGAAAGCTTTGTAATCACTTAATTTTAAAACGAATTTGGTTTACAAGATAGATACAAGACACAGATGGAAATGATCACAGAGATGAAATTAACAACAACAAAAAAAGGGTGTAATTGCTTCCTGGAAAAAAAAAAAAAGTCTCTAAAAATTACATTTGGTGTAAGATAATGCCCCTCCATTAATGGAAGGGAAGTCATTACACTTGGGCAAATTGCAGAGAAGACTGTACAAAGTTCTCTCACCCTCAACGTTAGCATTATTATAATGCACAGATGTGGGAGTCTAGGTTGTCAGTGGTAGCTAAAACACTGTCTACCACTACACCTTACTCTGACCGTCAAGACTGTGCCTCAGTCCAAAACCTCACCACAAAACAGCTGGCTTTCCATTTTCTCCCAAAATGTTGCATCAACTGCACTCTCAGCACTGCTAATGCATCACAATATGAAATGCTGAGGTCAAGAATACACCTGCTAATATGAGCCAACTAGAGATTTCTATCTTAACTCAGGGAGCTAGGTAAAATACAAAGAAATTTTATTTTAGTCAACTTTACAACACCTAGATTTAGTTATGTCAGGCCATCTAGATAATGTTTACCATCTTTAACGTAGATAGCAGAGGAAATATTAGTTATGTATAGCCCAGAAAAAATAAATCCATGTATACATATGTATCCTAAACCTTCACTGAAAATATGAATATATTTTGTACTATTTCAGAAGATTTTAGGATTACCAAATAAAAATTTATTAGGTAGTGTCTCTTTATAGCCTGGGGACTAAGGATGCAAAGCAAGAGAAAGAATATTATCTGGGAAGACAAATGGAGCTGCATTACAGCTCCTTAATTCTAAAGAAAATGAGTCATTATTTATAATAAATTTATGTGGAAAATATTAACAGTAACAGTTTAATTCAAAAGCCTGGTCTGTCTTATTTGACTGGGTAACATAGTTTTCCTCTAGGGCACATTTTATCATTTAAAATATAGAAAAATGTGATGAACATAACACTTGAAATAATAGAACCTGAAATTTATCTTAAATGAGATTAGACTAGGCCATTGTTCCTAAAAGTATATGTCTTTTTAAAACAGCTGTTGGGAAATGAATTCATCATTTTATTATGTATTCTAAGACAATCTCTATGAATTTTTTGAGATTAATTGGCTGCTCAAAAATTTCTAACTGCATATTATAAAAGAAGAAAGAGAAACTACCTCTTCATTGTAGCTGGAGGTGTGTATCTGAGACAGTTAATGCAACTTTGAGAGCACATGTTCACAGGTGCCCAAGGAATATTTAATAATCTCTGTATCCTTTTTCATAAATGTTTAGCTAGATTTTCATCATAGGTGATGGGGAACCCTTGGCTAAATACAATATCTCACTTATTTTGTCAATATCATATTCATACCGAGTTTTAAAAATAAAACATCCACAAAGAAAATTCAAGGTGAGGAAGAGTCTAAGATACACATTAATATATTAATATTCAAATGTGGGCCCTGCTTTAGGATAACTTTAGACTTCTTATTTAGCTTCTCATTTGCTAACATAATATTTTACAAGAGACAGATTGAATTTCGTGATACTAAGACAAGAAAAATACATATGGTAAGCTCTGGAAAAGAAACTGTTGTCCTAAAAATAATCCCTAGGTAAGTAATGATTTGTAGTCTCAGGACACAAAAATACGAGTTTACCCTTACTTGTTTTTTTTCCTATATAAAATGAATCATTAAAATTTATTTTATATTTATAATTCATAATAAATAGGAGGTACTAGGTAATGTATTGTAATTGTTGTAAATAAATTGACAAAACTTTATGGTGTCACAAAGTTTAAAGATGACACATATTTGTAATTTCATTTTGCATGATATAATATTGAATCATATATTTAACTTGAATACATACAGGAAAATATACAAAATCCATCTCTGCCATCATGGTCTATTTTCTTTCATTTTACTGTTTCAATAGCTTATTTTGACAAAGATTTCTTCCTGCAAGACATAGTTATCAATGGAATTTTAAGTGGCTGTTTGGTGACAATGCTCTGACTCTTCAGTATAAGTAAAGGAGGATCCAATTGTAATCAGGGCATATGGCAACCAAAGAGGAAAGAGCAGAAAGAGGAGGTGCTAAGAAGGTAAAATTGGTAAGAAGTGAGGAAAGGAGAAAGGAGATTGAAAGCCTAATGTCACCAGCTTCACAATCTTTTTTTGTGTTTTCACTATTTAAAAGGTATTAGAGCTTTTCTGTTCTCATATTTACATGGAGATAACTTCATATCATAACTTGTCGTCATAAGAAAAATACTTCCCAAGGTTTATTCTCATTCTGAAAAAGCCAAATGAAGTGCCAAATAAAATGATATACATTTTAAAAGTGCCGTGTCTTTAAAATATCTGGCACAGAGTGTCTGTTTCAGCCATGAAAATACTTTAGTTTCATGTCAGTTGCATATAGACTATTTACTTTGAAACAATATTAAAAAGAAACTAGTTAAATATTAAAGATTTTTCATAAAGATAAAAATAGATAAATTAAGTCATGTATTATTAAGGGCACTTCAGTTTTGTAATGACTTTACTTTCACCAAAGGACAATATTGTACTGTCTATTTTTAATCTAGTCAATAATATAAAATAAAACAAAATCCATATATAAACTTAGGATATTTTTTCAGGTGTAAGTTGAATTTACTCAGTTAGATATTTTGTTGTGGTTGGACTACAATATTAAAATATGTAAAGAATAAAATAAAGCATGAGAAGTACTTTCTTTTTCAAAGTTATTATTTTGAAGAATGATGCATCCTGTTGATTAAAGTATATTTTGAAATACAGAATGCAAAAGTATATTTTGAAATACAGAATTTCAAAAATTGAAATATATTGATTATATTTCAATTTTCTGATTATATTGATAATATTTAAATATCGATTTTTATTGATTATATTTAAATATTTTTGTCTCTAGTAATCAATATAGTTTGAAGCAAAAAGGTGTTTTTTTAAAATAAAGTCTATATCTGTAAGTAACAGAAAACAAGTTTTGTTTTGTTTTTTTTTTTAAATAAAGTCTATATCTCTAAGTAACAATAAAATGATTGGAGCTGGGCTTACCCTACTGACTGAAACAACCAAAATATGGACCAAATTAATTGAAAAATGCTTTTAAAGACACTAGCTATCAGGCAAGGAAAGACAGCAATCCTTGAGATTAAGTAAATAAACAAAGTGAACCCCATGTTTACCCACATTTACTGCCTTGACTGAATTTGTAGGGTATGACCAAAAGAGGGAGAAGCTGGACAAAGCCTTGCACATTCCTAAGTTGAAAAATGAAGCTGAGAGTGCAGGTAGAGAAAAGTGGCTAGAACTTCCAGGGCATATAGCTGGAATGAAAACTTCACACAGACAACACTCTGGAGATATTCAACGTACAAATTTTAAAAACCTCAGAAGACCTATGGCTGGGCGCCAGGAAAGAAACACCTTACAGTATTAGAGATAACAGTGCCTCTAATATACACAGAGCCGGAAGTAGTGCCTATTCTCAAAAGCCAGAAGAGAAAACCTCAAGATTTAGTGAGATCTATTTAGAATATGCACAAGGATCTTGCCTCACAAAGGGACAAAAGCTTGTGTTAGGCTAAGCAGTCCCTGGGTTTGCTAATAAATCTTCAAAACAAAATCCAAAGGGTAAAGTTATTCCCACATAATGTTACTGCATCTCAGAACCAAAATCAAGAATATTTATAGGATTATGAAAATAACCAACACCAAAGAAAATAAAATCCACAATGCCTGCATTCAATTAAGATTACCAACCATGCAGAGAGGTAAGAAAATACTCCTATCAAGAAGAAAGGTAAGCCAATAGAAAGTGAATCAGAACTGAAACGAATTTTGATCTTAATAAAGATATTAAAATAGTACTGTGACTATATTCAGTAAGCTCAGAAAGGTAAAGAGACATATGGAAGGTATAAACAATGATCCAAATAAATTCTCTAGATATATAAATTAAAATACATGAGATGAAAAATTCACTGGATGATATGTTAATGGAAGATTAGGCACTAGAGAAGAAAATATTTGTGACCCTGAAGACATTGCAACAGAAAGTGTCTGAAATTAAACATAGAACAAAAATAATTTTTTAAAAAACATATAGTAAATTTTAGGACAAATTCAGGTAAACTAATATGTATGAGTGGAGCTCACACAGAAGAGAAGGGAACACGGAAATAAAATAAAAATAATAACCAAGCATTTTCCAAAGATGATGAAATGTACCATAGTCCGCATACCCAAGAGTCTCAACAAAACTCAAGCAAAAGAAACATGGAAAGTGTACACCATGGTGTGTGAAAATACGGGAAAACAGTAATCATGAGAAAAATCTTAAAATCAGTCACAGAAAAAGGGCATTCAGGTACAAAGGAATAAACATAAGACTAGAAGCAGAGTTCTTGTTAAAAACGATGCAAGCGAGAAGAGAATTAAACAACATTTTTAGAGTACTGAAAGGAAAAGAAAGCTTTTTTCATACATACAAGAGCTGAAATAAATCATCACAATCAGACCCACACTACAATAAATCTCAAAGAACTTGAGGCAGAAGGAAAATGAAAGTGGTTATCAGATCAACTGCGGCAGTGTCACAGTGTTTGTGTTCAAGTCCCTCTTATTTTACTTAATGATGGCCCCAAAGGGCAAGAAAAGTGATGCTAGCAATTCCGCTATGCCAAAGAGAAAACAAAAGAGTGTTTCCTTTAAGTAAAAAGGTTAAAGTTCTTGACTTAAGGAAAGAAAAAAAATTGTATGCTGATGTTACTAAGATCTACAGTACAAATGAATCTTTTATCCGTGAAATTGTGAAGAAGAAAAATAAGTTTGTCCTAGTTTTGCTGTTGTATCTCCAACTGCAAAGGTTACAGCCACAGTGTATGTATAGGAAAAAATATAGTATATATAGGCTTTGGTACTATCTGCAGGTTCAGGTTTCCAGTGGGGATCTTGAAATCCACCACTCATGGATGAGGAAGCTTCTATCTTAGGTAAATACAAAATGAAAAGCAAGATAAATGAAAATTAATTGGAAAAAAAGGAACTAATATGAGAGAGGAAATCAATGAAAAAGAAAAGAGGCAAACCATACTGAATAAAGAAAAAGACAGAGAACACAAATGATTAATATCAGGAATAATAGACTTAACATTACTAGAAATAGTAGATATTAACAGTAAAATAAGAGAATCTTTTAAATAAGTGTAGGTCAATAAATGAACAACTTAGATAAAATGAAGATATTTCTTGAAAGACACTATTTTGAGTCGACTTTGTTTGCACCTTCCAGAAAAAGATACATTGAAGTTCTAATCCCCAGTACCCCAGAATATGACCTTCTTTGGAAATAGAGTTTTTACAGAGTAAATCAAGTTAAAATTAGGCCATTAGGATGGGCCCTAATTCAGTATAGCTGGTATCCTTATAAAAGCAAAATTTGGACACAGATACACTCATAGAGAAAATTCTACGAAGGCATGCAGAGATACCACATAAATAACTATGGAGGGTCAGAACAACAAACCAGGGACTGGAATGTCAAGGATTGTCAGCAAACCAGCAGAGCTAGGAAGAGGCAAGAAAGGAGTCCTCTATGAGAGTCAGAGAGAGCATGGCCTTGCAAAACCTTGATTTCAGACTTCTAGCCTCCAGAACTGCAAGACGATACTTTCGTCTTGTTTAGGTTACCCAGGTTGTGGTACTTTGTTATGGCAGCCCAAAAAATCCATTAAAGACACAAACTATCAATGCTCTCTCAAGAACAAAGAGATGCACTGACTAACTCTATATATTAATAAAATGGAATATCATGTTAAAAACTTCCCACAAAGAAACTCCAGACACCTATGGAATCTCTAGTAAATTTTACCAAATATTTAAGGAAGAAATAATACAAATTCTACAAAACATCTTCCAGAAAATAAACGGGAACATAGTTGTGAATTCACTCTATACATCCAGCATTACTCTGATACCAAAGCAAAACTAAGCAAAGAAAACTACAAAAAAGCACAATGCTACAGACCAGTATCCTCCATGCACAGAGAAGAAATGACTCTTCTACTTTAGCAAATTTTCAGCAAAATTTTACCAAATGGGATCTGACAATATATCAAAAGGATAGCACTTCATAACCAATCGGCCGTTATTTCAGATATGCAAGGCTTACTTAACATTCAAAAGTCAGTGAATGTACTCACCATATTAACAAACTAAACAAGAAAAATATATATGATTATTTCAATAGATGCACAGAAAATATTTGACAAAATCCAATATGCATTCTTCACAAAAACTCTTAAAGAATATGTGTGAACTTGCTCATCCTGATTCAGGACATGTATGGTAAATACCCCTTACAATTAAAAAGGAAAGGCTGAATGCTTTCCCCCAAAGATCAAGAGGATGGCTAAAACGTCTGCTCTCACCACTTCCATTCGACATTATATTCAAAGTTCTAATGAGTACAGTAAGGTAAGAAATACTAATAAAAGTCGTCCAGAATAGAAAAAAAAAAGGTATCTTTATTTGCAGCAACATTATACAAGAAGATACAATTGAATACAGAAAAAAATCTAATAAGTGAGAATAGCAAGGTTTCAGGTCACAAAATCAAAGTACAGGGGGCGGAGCAAGATGGCCGAATAGGAACAGCTCCAGTCTCCAACTCTCAGCGCCAGCGACACAGAAGACCGGTGATTTCTGCATTTTCAACTGAGGTACTGGGTTCATCTCACTGGGGAGTGCCGGACGATCGGTGCTGGTCAGCTGCTGCAGCCCTACCAGCGAGAGCTGAAGCAGGGCGAGGCATTGCCTCACCTGGGAAGTGCAAGGGGGAAGGGAATCCCTTTTCCTAGCCAGGGGAACTGAGACACACAACACCTGGAAAATCGGGTAACTCCCACCCCAATACTGCGCTTTAAGCAAACAGGCACACCAGGAGATCATATCCCACACCTGGCCGGGAGGGTCCCACACCCACGGAGCCTCCCTCATTGCTAGCACAGCAGTCTGTGATCTACCGGCAAGGCAGCAGGGAGGCTGGGGGAGGGGCGCCCGCCATTGCTGAGGCTTAAGTAGGTAAACAAAGCTGCTGGGAAGCTCGAACTGGGTGGAGCTCACAGCAGCTCAAGGAAACCTGCCTGTCTCTGTAGACTCCACCTCTGGGGACAGGGCACAGTAAACAATAACAAACGCAACAGAAACCTCTGCAAGACACAAGCGACTCTGTCTGACAGCTTTGAAGAGAGCAGTGGATCTCCCAACACGGAGGTTGAGACCTGAGAAGGGACAGACTCCCTGCTCAAGTGGGTCCCTGACCCCTGAGTAGCCTAACTGGGAGACATCCCTCACTAGGGGCAGTCTGACACCCCACACCTCACAGGGTGGAGTACACCCCTGAGTGGCAGCTTCCAAAGCAAGAATCAGACAGGTACACTCGCTGTTCAGAAATATTCTATCTTCTGCAGCCTCTGCTGCTGATACCCAGGCAAACAGGGTCTGGAGTGGACCTCAAGCAGTCTCCAACAGACCTACAGCTGAGGGTCCTGACTGTTAGAAGGAAAACTATCAAACAGGAAGGACACCTACACCAAAACCCCATCAGTACATCACCATCATCAAAGACCAGAGGCAGATAAAACCACAAAGATGGGGAAAAAGCAGGGCAGAAAAGCTGGAAATTCAAAAAATAAGAGCGCATCTCCCCCGGCAAAGGAGCGCAGCTCATCGCCAGCAATGGATCAAAGCTGGACGGAGAATGACTTTGACGAGATGAGAGAAGAAGGCTTCAGTCCATCAAATTTCTCAGAGCTAAAGGAGGAATTACGTACCCAGCGCAAAGAAACTAAAAATCTTGAAAAAAAAGTGGAAGAATTGATGGCTAGAGTAATTAATGCAGAGAAGGTCATAAACGGAATGAAAGAGATGAAAACCATGACACGAGAAATACGTGACAAATGCACAAGCTTCAGTAACCGACTCGATCAACTGGAAGAAAGAGTGTCAGCAATTGAGGATCAAATGAATGAAATGAAGCGAGAAGAGAAACCAAAAGAAAAAAGAAGAAAAAGAAATGAACAAAGCCTGCAAGAAGTATGGGATTATGTAAAAAGACCAAATCTACGTCTGATTGGGGTGCCTGAAAGTGAGGGGTAAAATGGAACCAAGTTGGAAAACACTCTTCAGGATATCATCCAGGAGAACTTCCCCAACCTAGTAGGGCAGGCCAACATTCAAATCCAGGAAATACAGAGAACGCCACAAAGATACTCCTCGAGAAGAGCAACTCCAAGACACATAATTGCCAGATTCACCAAAGTTGAAATGAAGGAAAAAATCTTAAGGGCAGCCAGAGAGAAAGGTCGGGTTACCCACAAAGGGAAGCCCATCAGACTAACAGCAGATCTCTCGGCAGAAACTCTCCAAGCCAGAAGAGAGTGGGGGCCAATATTCAACATTTTTAAAGAAAAGAATTTTCAACCCAGAATTTCATATCCAGCCAAACTAAGTTTCATAAGTGAAGGAGAAATAAAATCCTTTACAGATAAGCAAATGCTTAGAGATTTTGTCACCACTAGGCCTGCCTTACAAGAGACCCTGAAGGAAGCACTCAACATGGAAAGGAACAACCGGTACCAGCCATTGCAAAAACATGCCAAAATGTAAAGTCCATCGAGGCTAGGAAGAAACTGCATCAACTAACGAGCAAAATAACCAGTTAATATCATAATGGCAGGATCAAGTTCACACATAACAATCTTAACCTTAAATGTAAATGGACTAAATGCTCCAATTAAAAGACACAGACTGGCAAACTGGATAAAGAGTCAAGACCCATCAGTCTGCTGTATTCAGGAGACCCATCTCACACGCAGAGACATACATAGGCTCAAAATAAAGGGATGGAGGAAGATTTACCAAGCAAATGAGGAACAAAAAAAAAGTGGGGGTTGCAATACTAGTCTCTGATAAAACAGACTTTAAACCATCAAAGATCAAAAGAGACAAAGAAGGCCATTACATAATGGTAAAGGGATCAATTCAACAGGAAGAGCTAACTATCCTAAATATATATGCACCCAATACAGGAGCACCCAGATTCATAAAGCAAGTCCTTAGAGACTTACAAAGAGACTTAGACTCCCATACAATAATAATGGGAGACTTCAACACTCCACTGTCAACATTAGACAGATCAACGAACGAGACAGAAAGTTAACAAGGATATCCAGGAATTGAACTCATCTCTGCAGCAAGCAGACCTAATAGACATCTATAGAACTCTCCACCCCAAATCAACAGAATATACATTCTTCTCAGCACCACATCGCACTTACTCCAAAATTGACCACATAATTGGAAGTAAAGCACTCCTCAGCAAATGTACAAGAACAGAAATTATAACAAACTGTCTCTCAGACCACAGTGCAATCAAACTAGAACTCAGGACTAAGAAACTCAATCAAAACTGCTCAACTACATGGAAACTGAACAACCTGCTCCTGAATGACTACTGGGTACATAACGAAATGAAGGCAGAAATAAAGATGTTCTTTGAAACCAATGAGAACAAAGATACAACATACCAGAATCTCTGGGACACATTTAAAGCAGTGTGTAGAGGGAAATTTATAGCACTAAATGCCCACAAGAGAAAGCAGGAAAGATCTAAAATTGACACTCTAACATCGCAATTAAAAGAACTAGAGAAGCAAGAGCAAACACATTCGAAAGCTAGCAGAAGGCAAGAAATAACTAAGATCAGAGCAGAACTGAAGGAGATAGAGACACAAAAAACTCTCCAAAAAATCAATGAATCCAGGAGCTGGTTTTTTGAAAAGATCAACAAAATTGACAGACCACTAGCAAGACTAATAAAGAAGAAAAGAGAGAAGAATCAAATCGACACAATTAAAAATGATAAAGGGGATATGACCACTGACCCCACAGAAATGCGAACTACCATCAGAGAATACTATAAACACCTCTACGCAAATAAACTGGAAAATCTAGAAGAAATGGATAATTTCCTGGACACTTACACTCTTCCAAGACTAAACCAGGAAGAAGTTGAATCCCTGAATAGACCAACAGCAGGCTCTGAAATTGAGGCAATAATTAATAGCCTACCAACCAAAAAAAGTCCAGGACCAGATGGATTCACAGCTGAATTCTACCAGAGGTACAAGGAGGAGTTGGTACCATTCCTTCTGAAACTATTCCAATCAATAGAAAAAGAGGGAATCCTCCCTAACTCATTTTATGAGGCCAACATCATCCTGATACCAAAGCCTGGCAGAGACACAACAAAAAAAGAGAATTTTAGACCAATATCCCTGATGAACATCGATGCAAAAATCCTCAGTAAAATACTGGCAAACCGGATTCAGCAACACATCAAAAAGCTTATCCACCATGATCAAGTGGCCTTCATCCCTGGGATGCAAGGCTGGTTCAACATTCGCAAATCAATAAACATAATCCAGCATATAAACAGAACCAAAGACAAGAACCACATGATTATCTCAATAGATGCAGAAAAGGCTTTTGACAAAATTCAACAGCCCTTCATGCTAAAAACGCTCAATAAATTCGGTATTGATGGAACGTACCTCAAAATAATAAGAGCTATTTATGACAAACCCACAGCCAATATCATACTGAATAGGCAAAAACTGGAAAAATTCCCTTTGAAAACTGGCACAAGACAGGGATGCCCTCTCTCATCACTCCTATTCAACATAGTGTTGGAAGTTCTGGCTAGGGCAATTAGGCAAGAGAAAGAAATCAAGGGTATTCAGTTAGGAAAAGAAGAAGTCAAATTGTCCCTGTTTGCAGATGACATGATTGTATATTTAGAAAACCCCATTGTCTCAGCCCAAAATCTCCTTAAGCTGATAAGCAACTTCAGCAAAGTCTCAGGATACATAATTAATGTGCAAAAATCACAAGCATTCTTATACACCAGTAACAGACAAACAGAGAGCCAAATCATGAATGAACTTCCATTCACAATTGCTTCAAAGAGAATAAAATACGTAGGAATCCAACTTACAAGGGATGTAAAGGACCTCTTCAAGGAGAACTACAAACCACTGCTCAGTGAAATAAAAGAGGACACAAACAAATGGAAGAACATACCATGCTCATGGATAGGAAGAATCAATATCGTGAAAATGGCCATACTGCCCAAGGTAATTTATAGATTCAATGCCATCCCCATCAAGCTACCAATGAGTTTCTTCACAGAATTGGAAAAACTGCTTTAAAGTTCATATGGAACCAAAAAAGAGCCCACATCTCCAAGACAATCCTAAGTCAAAAGAACAAAGCTGGAGTCATCACCTGACTTCAAACTATACTACAAGGCTACAGTAACCAAAACAGCATGGTACTGGTACCAAAACAGAGATATAGACCAATGGAACAGAACAGAGTCCTCAGAAATAATACCACACATCTACAGCCATCTGATCTTTGACAAACCTGAGAGAAACAAGAAATGGGGAAAGGATTCCCTATTTAATAAATGGTGCTGGGAAAATTGGCTAGCCATAAGTAGAAAGCTGAAACTGGATCCTTTCCTTACTCCTTATACGAAAATTAATTCAAGATGGATTAGAGACTTAAATGTTAGACCTAATACCATAAAAATCCTAGAGGAAAACCTAGGTAGTACCATTCAGGACATAGGCATGGGCAAAGACTTCATGTCTAAAACACCAAAAGCAACAGCAGCAAAAGCCAAAATTGACAAATGGGATCTAATTAAACTAAAGAGCTTCTGCACAGCAAAAGAAACTACCATCAGAGTGAACAGGCAACCTACAGAATGGGAGAAAATTTTTGCAATCTACTCATCTGACAAAGGGCTAATATCCAGAACCTACAAAGAACTCAAACAAATTTACAAGAAAAAAACAAACAACCCCATCAAAAAGTGGGCAAAGGATATGAACAGACATTTCTCAAAAGAAGACATTCATACAGCCCACAGGCACATGAAAAAATGCTCATCATCACTGGCCATCAGAGAAATGCAAATCAAAACCACAATGAGATACCATCTCACACCAGTTAGAATGGCAATCATTAAAAAGTCAGGAAACAACAGGTGCTGGAGAGGATGTGGAGAAATAGGAACACTTTTACACTGTTGGTGGGATTGTAAACTAGTTCAACCATTATGGAAAACAGTATGGCGATTCCTCAAGGATCTAGAACTAGATGTACCATATGACCCAGCCATCCCATTACTGGGTATATACCCAAAGGATTATAAATTATGCTGCTATAAAGACACATGCACACGTATGTTTATTGCAGCACTATTCACAATAGCAAAGACTTGGAATCAACCCAAATGTCCATCAGTGACAGACTGGATTAAGAAAGTGTGGCACATATACACCATGGAATACTATGCAGCCATCAAAAAGGATGAGTTTGTGTCCTTTGTAGGGACATGGATGCAGCTGGAAACCATCATTCTTAGCAAACTATCACAAGAACAGAAAACCAAACACCGCATGTTCTCACTCATAGGTGGGAACTGAACAATAAGATCACTTGGACTCAGGAAGGGGAACATCACACACCGGGGCCTATCATGGGGAGGGAGGAGGGGGGAGGGGGGAGGGATTGCATTGGGAGTTATACCTGATGTAAATGATGAGTTGATGGGTGCAGCACACCAACATGGCACAAGTATACATATGTAACAGACCTGCACGTTATGCACATGTACCCTACAACTTAAAGTATAATAATAATAAATAAATTAAAAAAAAAATCAAAGTACAAATATCAATGCTATTTCTTCATCTTGACAAGTAAACAGAAACTGAAATCAAAAGACTTATGCCAATGACTAGCATCAAAATATAGTATTGTTAGGGATACATTTTATAAAAGGACTTTAAGACCTACACACTTAAAACAATAAAAGAGACTTAAGAAAATATGTGTATATACATATGTATATACACACACATATATATACACACATGCATATATATACACGCATGCATATGTATACAAATACAATGAATAAAGAGTTCATGTATCAGAAGACTCAACATTGTTAAAATGTTAATCCTCTTCAAATTGACTTATAAATTTAATGTAATTCATATAATAATTCCAACAGAACTATTTTAAGCAAAACTGACAAGCAGATTATAAAATTTACACAAACATGTAAAGGCCCTACAATAGCCAAATGATTTTGTAAAAGAATAAAGATGGAGGACTAACACTGAATGAAATGAAATCATCAAGAATGAAATAATCAAAGAAAACATCTTTGTCTTGATAATCAACGACATGAAAAGTGACACATTGGAATGATACCAGTGAAACAAGGGTCAGTGTGTGCCTCGCTATAGCCAGAGAAAGGGAGTGAAGACAAGAGAACATTTGAGTCCATTTATGTAATCCAGAGCAACAGGTAGGTTTTACAAATCAGTAACAATATCAGATTACAACCCCTTAAGAGCCAAATAGAAGCATTTAGATATGGTCATAGAAGGCATTCTCAGCAGCATTATTTATGACAGCAATTCAACAGGAAGAATGTAAATATCCAATAATAGGGATGAGTTTATATGCTTCCATGATGAAATGTTATATATAAATAAAAATGAAGTATATGAAGTGATGATAATAAAAGATGTTTTAAGTATTAGAATATGAAATAAAAGCATAACTCCATATATACTTATTACAACAGAAATATGAAACACATGATGCATGTGAACAATACACTGGAGTAAAAAATATACTAAAGCAACTGCTGCTTCTGGGTGATAGGAATGAGAAAGCTAGTATTTGTCTCTTCTATTTTCCGGGTAGTTTTGTAATATGTGAAGATACAACCTTTCATATAAAATATGTAAATATGAAATAAATAATTATAGCTAAAATGTTGCTTTAAAAAATCCTTGCCAAGGTTGGATCCAGAAAGTTACCAAGTTCATATGACAAAGTAACAATAATTAAGAGGCCCTCTAAAAGTGAAAGCTTGGAAAGAAATATAATAATAAACCAACCTAGTAATGAGCTGATGCTACACATCCTTTCCTTTCTGTTGCATACCCTTTCTACTCTGTGCAGATGAAGGTATCACAATCATTAGGTAAGACTTTTTGACTTCAGATATAAAATGATTTTTAACCTAGGAAAGATCAATAGAACTATGCATTAGAGAGCCATTTTTCCAGGGGGATTCATTTGAAGATAGAGGGGTCATCTTCTTTGGGGTCGGCTTTCGTTACTGAAAAGACAAGAAGTACTAAGATGAGATCCAGAAAGAAGGACTTAAGACAGTTTCCCCTTTCTTTCCCCCATTTTACTGCATACTTAATGGAAAGGTAAAGAGGGTCAAGTTTCCTACTTGGGTTTTCAGGCCTAACTTACGATCATATGAAAGGAGACACAAATGTGTTCCATAAATAAAATGTGTATACTTGCCAGTGAAGTCAACCTTGCTCTCTTTCTCAGAAAATTGAGCATGTCATTGTGGTCATAGATAAACAAGAACTATGTTTCTTCCTGCCTATTTTAACCGTCCTGTATTCTAGGTAAATCTCTCTCTATATATATTTTTATTATAAAATTGTATACAGAGAGATAGCTACATATGTATAGATATAAGAAGAGAGAGATATTATACATAAATTCATCTATTTTTATATCATATATGACATTTAAAAAGTTCTGATTCTGAATCAGAGACTAATTTTATTGTTAATATTACTAACTGCCAAGAAAATATTGAATGTTTTTTTTAATTTAACCTTTAATAAAGGGTTTATTCATGATTAACTGAGTTTTTGGAAACAGAACAACTGCTTAATAATTTTGTTTTAATAATATTTCAGCATATTATTTGGTTAAACAAATCATTTAAACTTCTAAGTGAAATATATGCAAAGACTTTTAATAGTATATTTAAGTAATTTTTATCAAATGCATATGTAAAATCAAACTTGAAATTTGTGACACAATACCATATAACAGAATTAATCTATAAATATCAGGAGCAAATAAATAATTGCATAATGGGATATTCAAGCAGAATAAAGGTCAAAAGTTCAGTGGACTATAACTCTATGGCAACTCCATTAAATTAACAAGATGAAATTGTAAAAATTTAGGTCAATATGATTTGCTTTCATTACAATGAGTCATTACAATTAAAAAATAATAACCACCAATGTTTTGTTTTAAAACCACAATTGAAAACTGATTTTTAAAATCATTTTCATAGCTATGGATAAGAAACTTAATACCATTTTATTAAATCTAAAGGTCCTATTATTATACATTTATAATGTGCTTTAGAGTCAGAATTTAAAATTTTATTTGGTTGTGAATACATTAATATGTGCTATAATTTAAATTGTTTTCTATTTTGAGGTAAAGAAAGTAAAATGTATTATGTGACACAAGGTTAATTACTGAATTCACTCTCCATACAAATATACCGCAAAATATCTAATTACACTAATTAATATACAGATTGTATACAAAATGTTTTCACAGACTTTAAAAATATACCTCCAGGATATTGTCTTTAGTGCAGAACACCATATAAACTTTATTGCTCTTAAAATCAGTAGAATGTTAACTCAAAAGGACTAGGTATTTGGGTGTCTATAGTTTATTACTTTTCACCTCTGCAGTGTTCTGATATAATTAAATCTAATTTTCACCAAATATTTACAATTTTTTAAAAAAACGTACTTTACAAAATCAAACATGTCAGCAGTGAAATATCTTCCTTGACATATCTAAAATATATAGAAATCTATGTTCAAAATATAATTTATAAGATTTGTTAAATAGAAAGGTTATTTGCTATTTGCTGACATGACTTTTCTGACATGAAGCACTTCATTAATCAATTTGATACGTGCAAATGAAAATTATTGAATTAACGTAAAATGTTAGCTCTTACACAGTATATAACGTAATGCCAGAATTGGAGTAGAGAGACAGTGTGCCTCATCATTTAAATCTGTAAGACAATTAACTTAGCCTAAATGTAATTTCTAATACTATTTTTTGTGTTAAGTCCTTTCTAAAGAACAAAACCTTTACGCTGCCCTAATAACAAATAACATTTTTTTTAATAATTCAGGAAAATCATGAAATTGACCATGTAAATATTTAGTATTCTGAAATTCAAAGCCTAACCATAATAAATGCTAATCACTTCATCATTTATAGATGTCTCAAAAAATATAATTTAATAGTAAACATGCTAGGCATTGTTAATTTACTTGGAATTTTTCTTGTTTTTACTGTTTTAAAAGTCTGAGCATATTTTAGGGGTTTTGGTCCATACACTTTTTTTACAGCACTGTTGAAATTAATTCAGTGTATGTTTACTCGTTATTTCATTTGCTAAATGTTCTAGGCTCTTCAAAACTATACAAGGTAAACACAGTGTATTTATTTGCCCCTGAGAACTCACATATCATGGTGGAAGTAAGCTGAATATGTAAGATAATATAATACAAATTAGAGGTACCCTAAGATTAAAAATAATTATAGATGAATAATGTGATATCCACAGATGAGAGGGGTAATTTTACACTGACATTTTTGCTATTATGTTATCTGTTATCTAAATAGAAACATGGAAAATTCAAGTAAAATTGTAATGAAAAAGGAAGAAAATATTCTTATATGTCCGTGTATCTGCATGAATGCTTATGCAATAATTTTCAGTACTTAATACTGATTTTGTTCTATTCACCAAGATATAGCAGGGGACAGACTGCTTGTTTCTCAGCACCTCTCTGTCAGCAGAGCACCCACACTAATACCAACAGAAACAATTGGAGCAACAACAGCAAGAACATCCAAAATAATGGGAAAATTGACAAGGGAAAAATTGTGAATCCCAATGCATGCAATAATAGTGTAAATACTCATACAGATTTTCTTTATTTTTTGATTTCATATTTGGGTTTATTAATTTATTTTTATTATAAAATTATTTTATTGTATATATTGAAAGCATACAGTATGAAAGTATGGGAAACATACAAATAGTAAAAAGGTTACTATAGTGAAGTAAATTGACATAATTCATTATTTCACCCTTCACGTAGCAAAAGCAGCTAAGAATTACTCATTTAACATTAACTTCAAAACAGTACAATTTTATTATATGTAGTCTTAATATTGTATATTAGATCTTTGACTTGTTCATCGTACATATCTGCTACTTTGTATTCTCTGACCTGTATCTCCCAATTTCCTCCCCATCCACACCACCACCCCGGTAGCTGCTGTTTTGTTCTCTATCTCTGTATATCTGAATTTTCTTTCGAATTCCACATATGAGGGAGATCATGAAATAGTTTTCTTTCTGTCTGACTTATTTCACTTATTATAATTTATTTCCACCAGACTCATTCACCTTGCTGCAAATGGTTAAGATCTTGTTCTTTCTCATGGCTGAATAATATTCTTGTATAGGTAGGTAGGTAGGTAGGTAGATAGATAGATAGATAGATAGATAGATAGATAGATAGATAGATAGATAGATAGATAGATAGATAAATAGATAGATAGATAGAGACACACATATATATTATATATATAATCTCACAGTTTCAGTATCCATTTTTCTGTTGATGGATAATTCAGTATTTCATTTCTTGGCTATTGTCAATAGTACTGCAATAAACATAGGAGTTCAGGTATCTTGACAAAGTGATGATTTCATTTTCTTTTGGTATATGCTCAGATACAAGACTGCTAGGTCATATGGTAGTGCCATTTTTAAGTTCTTTAGAAATATCCATATGCTTTTCCTTAATAGCGACACCAATCTACATCCTATAAACATGTAAAAAAGTGTTTTTTTCTACATATTCTTACCTACATTGTTATCTTTTAACTTTTTGGTAATAGGTATCCTAATGGGTGTGAAGTTGTATTTCATAGTGGTTTTCATTAACATTTCTCTGATGATTAGTGATGTTGAGCACCTTTTCATATGCATGCTGGACATTTTAAGTCTTCTTTGGAGAAATGTCTATTTATGTATTTTAGCCATTTTTTAATTCAGTTATTGATTTTTCTACTATTGAGTTACATGAGTTCTTCATAAATTTTGGATATTAACTGCTTATCAGATACATGGTTTGCAAATACTTTTTTCTAATGCATAGGCTGCCATTTCATTTTGTTGTTTCCTTTGCTGTGCAAGGGCTTTTTTAGTTTGATCTAGTGCCAATTATTTATTTTTACTTTTGTGGCATGAACTTTTGGTGTGATACCCAAAAATCAATGCCAAGGCCAGCATCCAGGAGCTTTTTCCCTATGTTGTCTTCGGAGAATATTGCAGTTTCTGGTCACACATTTAGGCTTTTAATCCATTTAGAATAGATTTTTGTGTATGCTGTAAGTTCAGATTTTGTTCTTTTGTATGTTGAAATTCAGCTTTCCCAGCACCATTTATTTAGATTATTCTATCCTCATTGTGTCTTCTTTGCACCCTTGTCAGAAATAAACTGATTTTATGTTTGGATTTATTTCTGGGTTTTCTATTCTATTCTACTAGTCTATGTGTCTGCATTTATGTCAGTACCATCCTGTTTTGATTACTACAGCTTTGTAAATTAGAAATCAGGAAGTGTGATGCCTTTGACTGTGTTTTTTTTCTCTCAGAATTGTTTTGCCTATTTTTTATGTTTTCATACAAATTTTAGTATTATTTTACCATCTCTGGAAGAATGTAAATTGGGATTTTGATTGGGATTGTGTTAAATCTGTTGTTTGGGGTAATATGTATTTTAGTAATATTAACTTTTATGATCTGTTAACATGGGAAATTTTTCCATTTGTATGTGTCTTATTCAATTTTTTTCATCCGTGTTTTGTAGTTTTTAGTGTACAGACCTTCTGACTCCTTGGTTAAATGTATTCCTTAGTGTTACAAGAAAGGGATCCCAATCCAGACCCCAAGAGAGGATTCTTGGATCTCATGTAAGACAGAATTCAGGGTGAGTCCATAGAATAAAGTGAAAGCAATTTTATTAAGGAAGTAAAGTAATAAAGAATGGCTACTCCATAAATGGAGCAGACCCAGGAGCTGCTGGTTGCCCATTTTTATGGTTATTTTTTGATTATATGTTAAACAAGGGGTGGATTATTCATACCTCCCTTTTTAGGCCACAAAGGGTAATTGCTTCATACTGTCATGGCATTTGTAAATTGTCATGGCACTGACGGGAATATAGCAGTGAGGACAACCAGAGGTCACTCTTGTCGTTATCTTGGTTTTGGTGGGTTCTAGTTTGCTTCTTTATTGTAACCTGTTTTATCAGTAATGTCCTTATGACATGTATATTAGGCTGACCTCCTTTGTCATCCTGTGACTTAGAATGTCTTAACTCTCTGGGAACATAGCCTAGTAGGTCAGTAGGTCTTAGTTTACCCAGCACCTATTGAAGATAGAGTTTCTCGAGTTCAAATGTCTCTGACATTTTCCTCCTTTCTTTTATAAGAGAACGTTTAATCCTAAGGTTTGTAGAGAGACAATGATCCATTTTCTGTAACTTTTTCAGGTGGAATAGGGGTGATGACATTCCTGTTTAACAATGAGCATTTCTTTTATTCAGGGTAGAGAAGTGTTCAGTCACAAAGCGTTGGTATGGCAAGCACCATTAATAACTCTTGAGTTCTGACAAAAGGTGACATCTGGAAGATTTATAAATATTCAGTTTAAGAAAACGTTGAGTAAGTTTACTCTGCATTTCTACATAAAGAGTACAATAGTAATATAACAAAATAAGCAAAATTATCCCAAGTAAATTAAATTAGAAGGCTGTCCATGAACTGTGTAGCTGCTGGATTCAAGCTGATATGTGATTAGCTGATTCCAATGTGCCCAGAATTAGAATACTGGTCCAGATTTTTATATTACCTATCCCTCTTATTTCTTCTGAGTTGCAGTAAGAGATTACCGATTGGCTCACAGGAATAAGCAGGGTTAGCCTAAATTGTAGAAAAGAAAACAAAAACAGCTAAGACTAGAATCTAATAACAGGTGTATTATAGTCATTGAAACATAACTTTTCCTTTTTTTCTCTCTCTAATTTCCCATTTTTACTAAAGACAAATCACGGTAAGACTAATTTGTTTTATTATACTTGGCCTGATTACTTGTAAAAAGTGCAGTAACAATAATTATTTTTCACATAAACTTTTTAAAAATTGACTTTGGTGGAATTCTGTTCCATAGAAGGAATCTTAGATAAGACTTTTTTAAAGTCAAGTCGTGTCATGGATTTGTACCCTCAAATATCTATGAGGTCAGTAAATTCCTCTCCTCTTGAGGCTCCAAGATAAATTAGGATTCCCAGACCTGTTAGAAAGTGACATTTTTTGCTTACAACAGATCAGAAACCTTGTACAGGGACTGTATAAACAAGGTAGGAGGCTAGTTTTCTCAAAGGGCTTTTATTGGCTTTGCAAGTCAAGTTTGATTCTTTAAAGGAAAGCATGTCATTCCAGGCAAAGTCTCAGTAAAATAACCAGGTTTTCTAATTGTGTCCTGTTAAAAAGAAAACATATTCTCATTGTACTTATTCAAATAATTACATTGTTATAAATTGAGAATACTCAGAAATGATTTCCAAATTCTGGAGGAATCAAAAAGAGAGAAAGAAATATGCTCCAAATTTTGTTCATACGATTATACTTTACCTAATTGTTAAAAGTTGTAAATAGTTTAAAAGAAAAGTTTTTTGCCTCTGAAAAACAAAACAAAGGATCAGCGGCATTTTAAACAAAGTTAGAAAGATTACTTTAGTGTTCTACTAGTTCAGTCCATGTAGTTAATTCCTGTTCTATTTTGATATTCATGAACATACCAGTTCTCCATGAGAGTTCTGAAAGTTATTTCCTCTAATTTAATGTCACAATTTCCAAAGTTATCAGAAACCTGCTCCTGTCAAAGTCCTACAATTGATTACAAAACTGTCTTCTAAAGAGGACTGGTATAAGACAATAATTGTCCATGAATGAAAAAATGTCTTAGGGCAACCTCTATTAAAGCCACAATTGATTAGGAATTTTGGTTACTTCTATGGACAAATACAGTCCCCAAAAAACCAAACACCATGTTATATTTGACAATATTTCCTGCATGATTTTTATAACAAATAAGCCAAATGTCACTGTTGTATTAATTATTGGTGTCAAACTCAATTTTTAATAAAACCTTATAGATAAAATTATCCAATCTTAATCAGTTTGACTAAAAGGTAGAATTCTCATAAACCTTTTATAACCCTTTACAGTTTTTGTTAACAAGCAGATCACTGTTCTAAGGAAAACCTGTTGTGGTTTTATCTCAATGTCTGTTTTATAGAAAAACTGAATAATACCCCTTTAATTTTAGTTAATATGTTCATACACAAAATCTCTTTTACAATTAACTTTTCATAAATCTTCCATAATTTGTTTAAACATTCAGCTTTATTCTAACATTTTAAACCAAAAAATTACACATTCCCATGTCTTTTTATAATCTTTTACCAAAAACACATTTTGCTTTTCTTACACACCTTCTCCATAAAACTGTTTCTTTATTAGTCTTAATTATATTTTACAATGTTAATTCTTCATGACTTTATCTTTGGTGAAAACTTTGGTAAATTTAGTATTTTAATTATGTACTAACGTGGAGGCTAGGACCCAGGTACATAGGGTGTGACTCTTTCCAGTGTTTAATTTCATATGTCCCAGGCCTTACCTAGCAGTAAAGCAAGTACGTTATACAGTTAAGAGTCATAGTGGCATTTTATAAAGCTTTTATGAGGCTTAATCACTTTTAAATTGTACAACATTTCTTGCACGAATTCTCTTTTATAAATTATTTCATGACTTACACAGATCATCTATGACATGTTTGGAGTTTCTGACTTGTCCTAAACACCTTTTTAAAAACAAACAAACAAAAAAAAAACAGTTATTTTATTTTAGGACAGTAATTTACCATACGAGATCTTTTCTTACAAAACATTATTTTTATTTGTAATCTTATTTGCATAGTTAGGGGGCATGGCTAATTACACATGTCCCCAGGCCTTACCTCGAATCTAATGCTCCAAAAACAAATTGAACAATTTTTAAAAGTGAAAGAAGTTTATGACCTTAAAGCATTTAGCAAACCTAATATGTATATGTATCCAAATCTGTATAATTTGGACCAAATATTTACATTTTTGAAAATATTTTTATTTTGCCAATAATTTTTAAAACTCTCTTTATTTCCCAAATATTACCTAAATCACCTGAACTAAAAGCCATTACATTTCTGACAAAATATTTGATTTACATTTTTCTTATTATTAAACCAATTAATCAAAACTCTTTCATATATATAAACATCACACACACAACACATATACAGACAGAGAAAAGACAAAGAACTCATTTCCTAAGCCAGAAATTGAACCCTGAACCTGGGTCATCATTGTGAAAAGAGAAAGCACAGCCACATGGGTACAAAGTCAAAATCCCAAGGACGTACAAGACAAGAAGGAAACCTCATCCAGGTTTTCTTAGGGACGTGCAGCAAAGTTTGTAACTGACCAGTTTGCTGGGCCATCTTGAACAGTGGGCTTACAGGTGTCCCAAGCCCATGTTCTATCCTAAGGTACCTCTCTTTATGACAGAACAATATACAAATACACACAAAGCACACCAGATTCGCTACAGTTTAAGACTAGTCTCACAAACACTCTCTCCTATTAATCAAAATTTAAAAGAGGAGATAAATAGTGATTTTTACCATTTATTCAACCAGTTTGCATAGAGAGAGAAAGGAAAGGGAAGGGAAGAAAGCATTGCTTGTGGCAAGGTGGGGAAAGCAAGGCACTTACATGGGCCAGAGAAAGACCCACCTGTTGTAGCCGGCAATCAAAAGTTCAGACAGCTGCTTTGCAGTTGATAAGGGATCTTTTCCATCCGTCCCATTGGTTCTCAAGTTTAATTTTTCAGGGAGGAAAAAGCTCCCCATGTCCCATGGTCCTATACATGCCTACTCTTGTCACCCACAGCTGCCAGTAAAGAGTGCAAGGTAGATTTTAAAAAATAGCAGTTACAATCCCATAGTACCAAACCTCTTCTTAGCTGAAAGGGACTTTACCAAGAGGAATTTTGCTGAGAGAACCCTCTATGCCCCTAAATATTAGAAGGGACTCTAACCCTCCTAAGTTGGGTCTCGAAACCAAGGCCATTCAAGTGTCCTTGCCTTTCATTAAGAGGGGGACTTGAACCCTCTCTGCCTTCGGATAGACTCTTAATTCTCCTAAGTTGGGCCTCTAACTCAATCCCATTCTTTACCCAGGTACACAACCACTTACCCAAAGTCGGCCAATCGCCCCTGCAGTCTATTTCCTTTGAATCAGGGTGTTTCTTCAGTGTTGTCACTTTGGGGTTGGCCAGAAAGATGTTACCAGACGCCACCACTTACCCAAAGTCAGCCTTTGGGTTGGGGGTTTTCTCTCTATCATCCCTTTGTGGTTGCCAGAAAGATGTTACCAGGAAGCGGTCCTAATCCAGAACCCAAGAGAGCGTTCTTGGATCTCGTATAAGAAAGAATTCAAGGTGAGTCCATAGAGTAAAGTGAAAGCAAGTCTATTAAGAAAGTAAAGAAATAAAAAATGGCTACTCCATAGACAGAGCAGCCCCAAAGGGCTGCTGTTTTCCCATTTATATAGTTATTCTTTAATTATATGTTAAACAAGGGGTGTATTATTTATGCCTCTGCTTTTTAGACCATATGGGATAATTTCTTGACATTGTCATGGCATTTGTAAACTGTCATGGCACTGGTGGGAGTGTAGCAGTGAGGACAACCAGCAGTCATTCTTGTTGCTATCTTGGTTTTGGTGGATTTTGGTCAGCTTCTGTATTTAACCTGTTTTATCAGTAACGTCTTTATGACATGTATCCTGTGCTAACCTCCTATATCATCTTGTGACTTAGAATGTCTTAACTGTCTGGGAATGCAACCCAGTAGGTCTTATTTTACCCAGCTCTTATTCAAGATAGAGATGCTTTGGTTCAAATGCCTCTGCCACTAATAATTGTATTTTTATGCTACAACAAAGAGTATTTTTTGGCCTGATTTCTTTGTTAGTAAGCTTGTTATTAATGTATAATAATGATACGGATTGTTTAATTTTGATTTTGCACACTGCAACGTCACTAAATTTATTTATTAGTTCTAACTGTGTGTGTGTGTGTGTGTGTGTGTATGCTTTGGGTTTGTTTACATATAGGAAATTGTCATCTGAAAATAGAGATAATTTTACTGCTTCTTTTCTGTTCCGTATACCTGTTATTTATTTTCTTTTTTTTTTTTTTCTTTTCTGACTGCTCTTGCTATAATTTCTGGTACTATGCTGAACAGAAGTGGCAAAAATGAACATCCTTGCCTTGTACCAGATCTTAGTGAAAAAGCTGTCAGCTTTTCCCTTTTGATTATAAAATTAGCTGTGAGTTTCTCCTAAGTGACCCTTGTTTTGTAAAGAAGCTTTCTTTCTATTCCAAAACTGTTTAGAGATTTTATCAAGAAGGAATGTTGGACTTTTACAAATGCTTTTTCCATGCCAATTGAGATAATCATGTGGTTTTTATCTTTTCATTCTGCTAACGTGATGCGTAACATTAATTGATTTGCATATGTTAAACCAGCCTTGCATGCCAAAATAAATCCCACTTCATCATGATATATAATCTTTTTGATATGTTCTTCGATTCGATTTGCTAATACTTTTTTGAGAATTTTTGCATCAATGTCCATTGAAGAGATTGGCCTGTATGACACATATCTTTTCTTGTGATATATGTCTAACCTAGGTATCAAGGTGATGCTGGCGTCATAAAATGTTTGGAAGTGTTCCCTCTATCTCTATTTTTCGGAAGAGTTTAAGAAACATTGGCGTCAATTGTCCTTAAATGTTTGGCAGAATTCAGCTGTAAAGCCATCTGTTTCTGAGCTTTTCTTGTTAGGAGGTTTTTGGTTGTTCTTTTCAATCTCTGTATTTATTGGTCTGTTCAGCCTACTTCTTCCCAGTGCAATGAATCAATAAATAATTTTCTCACTTTCATTCTTTATTTTATTTATTGGACTCTTTCTTTTTTTCTCAGACTAGCTAAGGGTTTGTCATTTTAATTTTTTTTTTTTCAAAACACAAACAGTTTTATTGCTTCCTTTGGATTTTTCTGTTTTCTATACAATTTATTTCCATTGTGATTTGTATTATTTTCTTCCTTCTGCTAATTTTAGGTTCTGTTTGCTGTTCTTTTTCTTCTTTTTTTAGTTGTAAGTTAGACTGTTATTTGAGATCTTTTTTCACTTTTCAAGTACAAATTTTTCACTCTAAACTTTCATTTTAGAACTGATTTTGCTGTGTTGAATTGGTTTTGATGTGTTGTGTTTCCATTGCCATTTTGCCGCAAAGTATTGTTTTAATATCCCTTTCGATTTTTTTTACTCATTGGTTATTTAGGAGCATGTTCTTTAAATTTCACATATTTCTACATTCTTCAAAATTTCTCCTATTATTGATTTCTAGTTTCATACCATTGTGGTTTAAAATAATACTAGATATGATTTCAACCTTCTGTAAAGTTTTGACTTGTTTTGTAACCTAATATAAGGTCTATCTTGGAGAATGTTTCATATGCATTAGAGAAAAATGTGTATTCTGCTTCTATTGGATGGTAAGTTCTGCGTATGTCTTTTGGTCCCTTTAGTCAAAAATGTAACTCAAGTCCAAATTTTCCTCGTTAATTATTTTGCATAGTCGATCTATTTCTTGCTGAAAGTGGGATATTGAAGTCCTCTACTGTTATTGTATTGCCATTCACTTCTCTCTTCATGTTCATTAATATTTGCTTTACATACTTAGGTGCTCCTATGTCAGGTGCAGATATGTTTATAATAGCTATTTCCTCTTGATTAATTGACTCCTTCATTATTAAATATTAACCTTATTTGTCTCCTGTGACAGTTTTTTGTCTTGAGATTTGTTTTAGCACATGCTTATAGCATAGCGACCCTTGGTCTCTTTTGGTTACTGTTTGCATAGGATGTCTTCTACCATGCCTTTACTTTCAACCTATGTATGCCCTTAAAGCTTAAGCAGACCTCTTGTAAGCAGCATATAGGTGACTCTTGTTTTGTAATCCATTTAGCCATTCTATGTCTTCTGATTGGTGAATTTAATCTATTTAGGTTAAATAGGTTTAACTCATTAGGTTTTATCCATTTAGTTTTTTAATCTATCTACGGTTATTGTTGATGAATAGGACTTACTGCTACCATTTTGTTATTTGTTTTATGAGAATTTTATAGCTCCTTTGTTTCTTTTGTCCTCTCTTGCCTACTTTTGTTATTGGGCTCTTTTTTTTTTTTTTTTTTTTTTTGTAGTGCTAAGCTTTGATTCCTTCTTCTTTTTCATTTGTATATCTGCTGTAGTTTTTTGTTTTGTAGTTACCATGAGACCTACATTAAATATCTTATAGTTACAGTCAACTATTTTAAACTGATAATAACTTCTGCTGAACACAAAATTTTTAGATTTTCACCCTCCCCCTCACAATTTATACTTTTGATGTCATAATTTACATATTTTATATTGTGTGTTCCTTAACAGCTTATTGTAGTTTTAGTAATTTTTGACCATTTTAAATTTATCTTTCATAATAGAAATGTGGCGATTTATACACCACCATTACAGTATTGTAGTATTCTTGTCTTGACTATGTTTTTACCTGCACCAATCAGTTTTGTACTTTCATATGTGTTTACAATAGTAATTATCATTTTTTCAATTCTGCTCAAAGAAACTTCTTAAGATTTTGGTATGGGAACTGTCTAGTGGTATTGAATTCCTTCAGCTGAGGGAATCTCCCTCGGGTCTACAGCCCACAGGCAGCTGCAACGGCACTGGATTCCAGGGCACACATGTTTGGAGCAGCTGTAGAGCCAGGTTTCTGGGTTTACAGGCTTGTGAAACTATTGTGGTGTCTGGGACTTGAGGATGAGTTCACTTTTCAAAGTCTGAGTGGATGCAATTTCTCCCCTAACCTAGAGTGTGTTGCTCTGGAACATACCCCAGCAGCTTAAGTACAAGGGGGTTGAAATGTAGCTGTGATTCTTATATGGGGGTCATGGAACAGCACTAGCATAGCTCTGGGAAAGAACAGGTGCTCTAAAGGGTTGGGCCTCAAGAAGAGGGCACAGCTGCAATTCAGGACTCAGAGTCAACAGAGCACAGTGGCAGCTCAGGTTCTAGGGGATGGGGGAGGGAAGTGAGGTTACCATTTAATGGTGACTCTGGGTCCTGGGATGGTGGAACATGGCAGTAGCCAAGGCTCTGAGGCCAGATGCAGCAGCAGCAAGTGCCCAGGAATGGCAAGATGGCACAGCATAGGCTTTTCTTTTTTCACAGCTCAGCATGTGAACTCTGAGGTGCTCCCTCAATTGGGCTCGGAGCCTGCAAGGACTGTAGGAGTCTTCACTGGTGACTACTGTAGCAGTCCACAGTAGTGATGGGGGCTGCCAGTGTTCTGTTGCTTACCTTTTCACTGTAGAAAGAAGTGTCTCCTAGTTCTGAGCTGATCCCAACTGGGGGTTAGGGTGGCAAAAGCAACCTGTTTCTGTCCCCTCCCTATGGAGCCATCCTGAGTTTCTGTGCTCTACAAATTTCTGTTGCTTCTTTGCTAGTCTCCAGAGCTCTCCTCCAGTTATTTTGGCAAAAATGTAGTTGTTTATTCATTTTATGTGGGTATGTGTGTGTAGTTTTGTTTTGTTTTGCCAGGAGAAAAAGTGCTAAGAGCTTCTAGTTGGCCATCTTGCTGACATCACCCCCAGATTTGTTCCTTAAAAGCATCTTAAGAACATATTTGTTTTCATCAGGTCTGGCTGCTGTAATAATACTATAGTCCGTAGACATAGAAACATTTATTTCTCATAGTTTTTGAGTATCAAGTTAGATCAAGGCACCACCAGATCTGGTGTCCAGTGAGGGTAATCTTCCTTGGTTGCAAATAAATGTCTTCTTGCTGTGTCTTCATATGTTGGGGAGAAGACAGGGAAGAAGCAATCTGTCTGATGTCTTTTTATAATGGCTCTAACCTACCCATGAAGGTTTCACCCTTATGACTTGATTACCACTCAAAGTCCCCATGTCCTAATACCATCACTTTGGGGGTTAGGATTTATTTCCAGTCAGATGATGCCTGATTGGTTTACTGTTTCTTCTTCCTTCTTCCTTCTTCCTTCCTTCCTTCCTTTTCTCCTTCTCCTTCTCCTTCTTCTTCGTCTTCTTTCTTCTTCTGCTTTTTGTTGTTGTTTTTGAGGCAAAGTCTTGCCCTTGTCCTCCAGATAGGAGTATGCTGGCATGATCTCAATTCACAGAACCTCATCCTCCTGGGTTCAAGCGATTCTCCTGACCCAGCCTCCCAAGTGGCTGGGATTACAGGCACCTGCCATCACACCTGGCTAATTTTTTGTATTTTTAGTAGAGACGGGGTTTCACCATGTTGGCCAGGCTGGTCTCGAACTCCTGCCCTCAGGTGATCCACCCACCTTGGCTTCCCAAAGTGCTGGGATTACAGGCATGAGGCGCCATGCCTGGCCTGGTTTACTTTTTAAAAACAACTATATGGGCTACAATCTACGCATGCCATAAAATCTTCCATTTTATTTATTCAATTTAAAGCTTGTTTTGTATATTTCTGTTTATAATTCTACACTCAATTACCACAATGCAATTTTAGAACATTGCACTAATCACACTAAAAAGATCTTATTAGCCTGATTAGTTATTAGTCTGTCATTCTTGAACTTCTAATAATGGGCATGAATGGGAAATGCTTACAATACATGTCTAAAAGTTCTTCTAAAAGAGAATAGATGGTTTGTAAAACTCTGAAATTCATAATGGGTACAAAATATTTACTAGCATAGATATTAAAATAATTTTAGTAATTTTATTATTCCTAATTTTGAAAGTAAGAGGTATTAAATATACCATGAATTTTCAGTAATATTTCTTTTCAACCATCTGAATGAAAATGATATGCAATTGGTTCATCTTCTGGACAAAAAATATGATTTGGTATTTACCAAATAAACACACTTGATGAAGCACATTTTGTTCACATTACATTAAACAATATTTCTTAATCAAATATCTTATAGCATAAGGTAGTGAACACTGTTAAATTAACGCATCCAAAAATAGTTTATGATTTAAATAATCTTTCAATCAATTATATTAAAATTTAGATAGACAAACAATTACTATGTTAATTAAAAAGTCATCTCTAATATAATTGTCAAATGTAAGGTAGTGCCTACTTTTTTGCCTCATCCAACACCAAACATCAATACTATCAACAAGTTCCATTTTATTTTAGTATTTAACCTATAGAAATAAGAAAGGGTAAGTAATAACACGTTTTAGGCACAATGTCTACAATAGAAAATTCTCACCCATACCATATTTTTTTTCTTTTTGGATATTTGGAAAGGCTCCTAAGAACAATCTCAGTTATTCAAAATGTATCAATCATTTCTGTTTCTGTAAGTGGATTATGGTATCTTTATAATAAGTTTTATCTTAAATGTTATACCTTGTTTTATAATTTTTTAGTAGTTTACATATATTTAATAACTCCAGTTCATTGTTTCTCAAAGTATTTTCCTTGAAGTAGTCTTCGGTGGGATATGCTGACAGGAACAGTTTTAAAGTCAAACAACTTTGGGAAAGTGCATATTCTTTAGAAATTTTCATCGTTCATTTACATATTAAAGTGCCTCTGAACCCCTGCAGCAAGAAAACCTATGGCTTTTGCTTGTTTATAATCCCAGTTCCCCAAAGTCATTTGCTCACAGATTTAAAAATACTATTAGAATGTAACAGCATCCCACAGAGTAGTGTTCTGTGAAGCATTTTGGGGCAAACATTGATTTAAGCCAAGATTACTAGCAACTGAGTGGGTTTGCTTTTTGTTTGTTTGTTTGTTTGTTTTCATTGTAATGACTCTATTTTGGGATCCTTCATTCTGGATATTTTCCTGTCTTTTCATTCATTCCACACTGTCTCAAGGACTGTAGCATTACATAAATTTTTAGGATGAAAGACGGCTAGCCTTAAACATTTGTTGCTCTCATAAGATATTATTTTAGATATTTGATATCTTTGCATTTTCATAAAAATGTTAGAAGCAGCTTGACAATTTATTCAAAAAGCTCCTGAGATTTTCGTTGTGATGATACTTAATGTATGTATCAATTTAGGGAAAAATCAGTATCTTAACAACATTGTATTTACAAAAATTTGTATGTGGTGTATGTCTTTACCACTCCAGGTCTTTTAAAATTCATCTCAACCTGTTTCATTGGTTTCAGTGAACAGTTCTGTATCTTTTGTAAGATTTATTTATAGGCAATTGATGTTTGTTGATGCTATTATAAATATTTTAAATTTATTTTGCAATTATTTATTGTTACTATATAGAAAACTGTTTATATTGTCTTTGTTTCCCGTAACCTAAAGTCACTTACCAGCTCTAGGAGCTATAATTTGTGTAGTTTTTTAGGGCTGCTATAACAACATACTACAAACTGAGTGACTTCAACAAGAAAAATTTATTGTCTCACAGTTTTGGGGGTAGAAGAAGTCTGATATTAAAAGGTGTTGGCAGGGCTGTGATCCCTCCAAAATCATTAGGGAAGGATCTGTTCCAGGCCTTTCTCTTAGTATCTGGTAGCTTTTTGGGTTGTGGCTGTGTAACTAAAACTTCACATGAGATTCTCACTGTGTCCAAATTTTCTGTTTTTATAAGGATACCAATCATATTGCATTAGGGGCTCAGCTTCCTTCCACAAAATACAGCTTCATCTTATCTAATTAATCTGCAATGAGTCTATTCTCCAATAAGTTCACATTTCGTGGTACTGGGAATTAAGTCTTCAACATAATTTTAGGAGACATAATTCAACTGATAACAATATTTCATATAGATTTTAAAAGATTGTCTCTCATATAAGTATGCAATTTTCAAATAATGAGTTTTTCATTTTACTTTATAATTTACGTCTTGTATTTCTTTTTCTCATTGTATTGTGCCTGGCTAGAATTTCCAGTACAATCTGGAATAGAAATGGTGAAAGTGCATTTAGTTGCCTTCTTCCCTGTCTTAGAGGAAGACATTCAATGTTTTCACATTATGTTGTACTTCAGTTGTGGGTTTTTAACATATACCCTATAACAGATTAAGGAAATGTCCTTCTATTCTTTATTTGCTAAGATCTTTTTAACGATTTGTGTCAGAATCTTCAAATGCCTCTTCTTCATGTATTGCAAGGAGTATATGATATTTCTACATTGTCCTGTTATGCTGTTAATTTTCAACTGCTGAACCAACGTTGCATTCTAGGTAGGGTTTTTATATATGGCATTTAAATGATGTTGAATTTGATTTGCCAGTATGTACAGGATATGTGTACCTATGTTCAAAAAGATAATGATTCTATAATTTTTCTTATTTTTTAATGTTTTTGTCAGCCTTTACTATCAGAATAATGAGGCATGTAGAATGACTTGGAAAGGGATCTGGCCTCTTCTGTTTTCTGAAAGAGTTTGTGTGAAATTGGTATGATTTCTTCCTTTAAATATTGATAGAGTTCGCCTTATAGCCAACTGGGCTGTAAGTTTGCTGGTGGAAAAGCTTTAATTAAAAGGTCAGTGTCTTTAACAGATATAAGAATATTCCAATTTTATATTTATTCCTATTTTCAGTTTGTTCAGTTTTGTAATTTAGGTAATTAGTCTTTCATTCAGGGTGACATGTTAATTGGAATAAAACACTTCATTGCAGCTCCTTACTTATCTTTTAGTGATGGGTGGATTTGTTGTAATGTTCTATTCTTTGTTCAAGCTTTTGAGAAATTGTATATCTATCTCTATTACTCTCTTTAATTCCTGATCAGTCTTACTAAATATTTATAAACTTTACTAAAATTCCAAAGAACAACTTTTGACATATTTTTTTCTCGATTGCTTTATCTGTTTCCTAATTCATTAATGTATTCCCTTATTTTTATTTATTTATTGTGATTATTTCATTTTTTAAATTTTTATATATTTTGGGGGTAAAAACGTAGATTTATTACATGCATATATTGTGTAATGGAGAAGCCTGGGCTTTTCGTGTACCCATCACTTGAATAGTGAACATTGTAGCCAATAGGTAACTTTTCAGCCATTACCCCCATTCCACCCAACTGCCTTTGTAGACTCAATTATCTATTATTCTACTATTTATGTCTGTGTACCCATTGTTTAGCTCTCACTTATAAGTGAGAATAGCTTTTTTTAAAATGTTTTCTGTTTCTGAGTCATTTTACTAAGAATAATGGCTTCCATTTCCATCCATGTTGCTGAAAAAGACCTGATTTCATTTATTTTTATGGCTTATCGATAGAATACTTTCTATAGTATACAGATACCACATTTTAAAAATCCAATCATCCACTGATGGGCAGTTAGTTTGATTCCACGACTGCTGTCGTGAATAGTACTGTGATAAACATATGGATGCAGGTGTCTTTTTGACAAAATAATTGATTTCCCTTTGAGTATATATGCCACGGTGTGATTGCTGGATGGAATGATAGTTCTACCATTAGTTCTTTGAGAAATCTCCAAACTGTTTTCCTTACAAATTGTACTAATTTGCATTCTCACCAACAGTATATAAATGTTCCCTTTTCTCTGCATCCTTGCCAATATCTGTTGTTTTTTGACTTATTAATAATTGTCATTCTCACTGGTGTAGGACAGTATCTCAGTGTGGTTTTAATTCGCATTTATCTGGTGATTAGGTATGTTCAGCCTTTTTTCATGTGTTTGTTGGCTGCTTCTATTTCTTCTTTTGAAAAAATGTCTGTTCACGTCCTTTGCCAGTTTGTAATGTGGTTATTTGTTTGTTTTCTTGTTAAACTATCTGAGCTCTTGTAGTAGATTCTGGATATTAGCCCTTTGTTGAATCCCATAGTTTGCAAGTATTTTCCCCATTCTGTAAGTTATCTGTTCATTTTGTTGATTGTTTTGCTGTGCAGAAGCTTTTAAATTTAATTAAGTCTCATTTGTCTATTTTTGTTTTTGTTGCATTTGCTTTTAAGGGGTTGGTCACAAATTCTTTACCTAGGCCAACATTCAGAAGAGTTTTTTTGTTTGTTTTTTTCTAATATTTTTATAGTTTCATGTCTTACCTTTAGGTCTTTAATCCATCTTGAGTAAATTTTTATATATGGTGAGAAGTATGAGTCCAGTTTTATTCTTCTGCATATGGCTAGCTAATATTCCCAGGACCATTTATTAAATATGGTGTCCTATTCAATAGAATTTTTATTTCAGTAACCAGTTATAGGGAGAAGTCCTGGAAATTATCACCAGACCAACTCAAAATTACAAAGCTTTTTTCTAGAGCTTATATACTTTCTAAACTATGTGTCTATGTGCAAGTGTGCATTCATCTAAAGACGTAAGTGATTAACTTATTTTAATTTATAACTAGGATCATAGTCCTGAAGACCTTCCTGGACCCACTGGAAGACCTACCGGAGCCTCAGTAAATTGACTTAATCTAAATGGGGACAGGTGCTGGAATGATTACCCTTATCTTATCTCCCGCTAAATCCTGGAAGTTTGGGGAGTTCCTTCAGACCCCCAATAAACTTGTTTGTGGAGGCCTGGGGAGTTTCTTCAGGACCCCAATAAAAGATATTTAATCCTAAATGGGTTCTGTTAAGAATTCCTTCATTATCTTGTATGTTTCAAGGCCCAGGAAAGGCCTAGGCAAACTCTTGGTGGACTTTTGTTGCATTCCAGCCCTTGTATAAGGGCACTGGTTCTTTCAACTTTTAATGTTTAGCTTAACCATTCAGTCAATGCTGAAACAGTTGTTTTGGAGGCCTGAGTTAGTAATACCACGCCTGCCACACTATTATAACTCGTGTGTATAAAAGAAACATAATTTAACTTTTGAAGGTTCATTTAAATATGGTTAGGTAATTAAAATAGAAAGAGGAGGGATAATATTAGATGGGAGGGTAAGGCAAGGTGTGCCAATTCCTTTAAAGAGGCGCCATGATGAGGGAAAGACCTATATTGCTGAGAATTCCTGTAGTCCATCCCCAGCTCCCTTTATCCTCTTTTCACCCACAGTGAAATTCAGCATTAAGGAAAATAAACTTAACTGAAAACTTCTTGTTAATAAATTCCTAGAATCTTTGGCAGGAATTTCCTGGAAACAGCTTCAATAAGAACTACAGGTCTTTCTCCTGGATACTAACTGCCTAACGGTACAGCTTTCGTGTTCCTATAATATCATGAATATTACATCTCATTCTGTTTATTGTTCTGATTAGTCTTATGATTTGTCTGAAAATGTATCCTAGTTATTTAATTTTGATCATTTATACAATCATTTTAAAGCTAATTCTAATGCTAACCTTAAGACCCCAAATCTTAAGGAGTTCTTTCTGTGGAAGTACCATATTTTTCTCCAATGCAATGGAAGAGGAAGCGATTCTCCTGTTTCTAGTTTCTTAACCATGTAAAGATAGTTCATTAATGCACCATCATCATCTGTGTCTCCTGATTTGACATTTATATCACATAATTATTCAACAATGGGACACAATTCAACCCATGTTTTCCCCAGTCACCTTCTCTGTACCTTCAATCTCCATATTGAGGGACCAGGCAGATCCCTCTTTGTCTTCCTTTCCATGAATTTTCTCACTCTCATCTCCTGTACACTTCAGATATCACTGGTCTGTTTTTAAGCTCAGTATTGAATTCCCTCCAAAATCTCTTTAAATGCATGACTAAGCAAATGCTTGTTCTCCCCTACTCCATTGTCCACTTCGTACACTCACACAACCCTTCCTGGAAACTTAATTTCTGAACTTCCTAGCACTACTCAATCTTTCACAGTGGCAATGTTTCACACCACTGCCATCTTTACAACACAATTTCTCTATTCTGGTCCTTGGCTCACAGAAAATTTATGGAAAGCAGTCATTGAGCTACCTCAGATGATCTTCATCTCTCTTTCAGATCCTCTCAGCCTCATCTCTTTTTTATTTCAGCCACTGCTGGAAAGAACAACTTTTGCTGGCTCTTGACAGCTTCACAACATAGGAGATCCTCACTTAATGCCCCAATCATTGATAATCTGTTTCTACCCCAGAGCTTTGTGTCTATGCTGCACAGGAATAAGTTCAGAGAAGTTAATGCCCTGCAGAATAAGTATTTGACCAACTGGGGATGGAAGCCTTGGGATAAATACTTCCTGTTTTCATTCTTGATAGTTGAATCAAATCTCTCTCCTTGTCTTATCCCCTCAAACTCCCTTCCACTCCCATTCTCCCAGAATCTCCGTATTCTCTGAAGCCAAGAATAAGATACCCATAGATTCATTTTCTCAAAGTCCAAACAATTCTTTGCCATTAATCAGTCATTTATATTTTATTGGAGACATAATAACCTATTATCCACAATATTTGTTAAAATCCTTCAACTCTGTGCTTCTCTCTTTAAAAGATAGCACCCCGTATACCTTCTTGAAGAACGCAGATGCACTCAGGACTAGCAACATAATTTCCAGGGCTACTGCAAAATAAGAAAACATAGGTTTTATTGTTTATAAATTAAGAATTTTTAAATGGTGACAGCAGAGCAATAAAGCAGGATCAGAAACTTCTCAATTGGAGCCTGTGAGATTGCACAGGTGAAACCAGTAATCATGCCCTTTAAAGGAGGCTCTATTTCTCCCTTAATGAATCATGCAAACTGCACATTAGTTTTGTTCTTTCTCTTTATTCTCTTCTGCTACTTCAAAATAAAAAAGTTTATCTTTTTTGAAGTTATTCATATGTTTATAGATCTCATCTATTACTGCTTCCATTGACACCTCTGCCCGACTTTTATCATGGTTTTCATAGCCATTTTAATCTTCTCCATTTCAATAACTCTCTTATTATTTGCTACAGGAAAAGCAGAATATAGTTAGGCAAACATTTTATCACTATATATATATATATATGTTGTCACTATATATATGTGTGTGTGTATATATATGATTATATATATGATAAGCACTAAGATACGTAGGCTTACAACATTATTACACTTTTTAAATTAGGGAGTGAACAAACATTTTGTTTAGGCAAAAAAGTCATCTCACATACTGACATCAAATTATTGGTAGTGGAATTCACTTTTGGAAAGTATCATGACAACAAACATGTTGTCACTATATATAGATATATATATTAGTTATATGTACCTTGGGAACACTATATATAACTATAAAACAGTAGTTATATATATGTTGGGAAAGTTAGTTAGCTTTTCTAAGGTAACTGCAGGATTTAAACCTTCGTGTGTGTGTGTGTGTGTGTGTGTGTGTGTGTGTGTGTGTGTGTGTATAGCCAACTGGATACATATATACATATGTATATATATGTATATATACGTATATGTAAACAGATATTTAAATAACATATATATATGTACATATATGTATATATGTACCCAGTTGGCTATATATATATATACACACACACACACACATATATGAAGGTTTAAATCCTGCAGTTACCTTAGAAAAGCTAAGTAACTTTCCCAAGGTATATATAACTAGTGGCTAGGCGAGAAGGAATTTAAACTGTGACTTTCTGTCCTGCACTTTCAGTTACCATATGCTAATGCTGTTAGCATTAAGCTAGGCTCACTGGTCATATGTTTGAATAAGTCTTATTCTCTGCTTCAGGAATGGACTTTCTTATGTTTTACAGCAACTTACTGTCCAGGATCCCTGCTCTCATACCATCCCAGGTCAGTTTTCCATTTTTTATGTGGTTCTAATTTGGAGACTTTGAAATCCTTGAGGATAAATCTCATGCTTATTTCATCATTAAAGCCCCGCAGTTAACCAGAATGGCCAACACATTGTAACCGTCAAATACATGGTTCATTCATTGAATCTGGAATGAAGTTTTTACCGCAGTTACAATGGAGTGAATATTTTTAACATATTCTGTATTAGACTAAAAGTTTTTAATCAGAAGGAGAAAAAAACAGATATTTAAATAACTACAAAAATAACTATTTTGAAGGATAAGCACAAAGATATGTAGGCTTACAACATTATTACACTTTTTAAATTAGGGAGTGAACAAACACTTTGTTTAGGCAAAAAAGTCATCTCACATACTGACATCAAATTATTGGTAGTGGAATTCCCTTTGGAAAGTATCATGATCAATGATACTTTGACTGTTACAATGGGTTAGTAATGTCTGCAGATCATGTGATAACTTTTTAAACATTCATCTGGATAAAATGTCTTGTCAGCATTTTAACTAAAAAACGCTGTGCATGTGGCTCACACTCGTAATCCCTGCACTTTGGGAGGCCAAGGCACGTGAATCAGTGGTCAGGATTTCCAGAGCAGCCTGAGCAACCTGGTGAAACCTCATCTCTACACACACACAGGAAAGTACAAACATTAGCCCAGTGTGGTGGCATGTGCCGGCGGTCCCAGATGAGGTGGGGGGATCACTTGAGCCCCAGAGGTGGAGGTTGCAGTGAGCCAAGATCATGCCACTGCACTTCAGTCTGGGCAGCTGTGAGACCCTATCCAAAAAAAAAAAAATTAACTAAGAGAAAAATACATGTAAGGACAAGAACACGAATAACTTTCCTCCCCTGATGGTTTGTATAAGACATAGCTTGAGTTCAAATAATGAAAAACCCATTGGAAAATACACCTTAATGTCAATAACTCAGTTTCTAGTACACAATGAAGACACTTAGACACTTTGCATCAGAAATATTTGCTCAGAACTAAAAGATGGAATATGAAAGGTAATTATAAACTAACATGGGAAAGCAGGATTCCTCAGGAAGAAAATGAACAGTAAGAAAAAAATTAAAATAAAAACTGCATTTTTCTCCTACACTTGTGTGAAAATAAAATGATCTTATAAAAGCTTAATTGTAATGGTAAGTCTGCATGTTGAATGTGTATAAGTTTAATTAATAAGTTCAATAAATTTGATCATATATATAGATTAGATGTTCTGTATTCAAATTTGTAGTTTTAATACATTGAACTATGTTTCATACTAATAAAAATGCTTGAATAGTCTTTAGAGTAGCATTTTAAGCAACAAATTAATGAGCTCAGAAACTCACAAAAATTATAAGAAAAGATATTAAGTTTTAAATTAATAAAAAATATAATTCAGAATCACAAAAGAAAACAGAATTGAACATTAGTGTCAAATGTGCAATATGAATAATAATAAAGTAAGAATAAGGGATTAACATCAGTATGGGGAAATATAATTTTGAATTAAGAGTTACATGAAGAAAATTAGATTGCTAAAATAGGAAAAAGTCTTCAATTGAAGAATATTATTTTTTCTAGATTGGTTGTCAGAAGAAATTAATTTCCACAGTAATCAACAAAACCACCAAATATAGGCTCAATTCTCTTTTGTCATTTCATACAGAAATTTCTTGTGTTTATATTTACTTCAGTTAAATCAGTTTACTTAAACAAAATATTTAATCCGCAACACTATGAAAATAGCACAGTCTACTTTAAATGTAAAAGTTAAAATAGGTTAAAAGTAAAAGGATGGAGAAAAATACATCAGAATGCTAATTAAAGGTAAAATCTATACCATTTTCAGATAAAGAAGGACTTAGAATAAGTTTTATCAGAAATAAGGAGATCCATAAAATAATGACAGAAAGGTCTATTATCCAGGAAAATATAAAAATCTTAAACCTTTATGAACCTAACAATGGAACATCAAAATACAAGGATCGGTACAGACAGAACTGAAATAAGACAAATAGACAAATCCACTCTTATAATTCTGTATTTTAGCACCTCTTTTTAATAATTGATAGACCACACAGGCAGAAAACCACTAAGGATATGATTGATCTGAAAAGCACTATCAATCACCTTGATCTAATTTACATTTAAAGATACTCTACCCCATAATGCCAGAATACAAACTTTATCAAATTTAAAAGAGCAGAAATCATACAAAGTGTACTCTGAGAACATAAGTGAATCCACAAGTAGTGGCCTTGCAAAATAAAAAGCAATAGGCCCATATTACATCATGGCCTTTGAATTCCACCATTTAAGGAAAAAAATGATACTAACCCTCCAAAATCTCAACAAAAAATGGAAGCAGAGAGAACACTTTTTTTTTTTTTTTTTTTTTTTTTTCAGACGGAGTCACACTCTGTCGCCCAGGCTGGAGTGCAGTGGCCGGATCTCAGCTCACTGCAAGCTCCGCCTCCCAGGTTCCCGCCATTCTCCTGCCTCAGCCTCCCGAGTAGCTGGGACTACAGGCGCCCACCACTGCGCCCGGCTAGTTTTTTGTATTTTTTAGTAGAGACGGGGTTTCACCGTGTTAGCCAGGATGGTCTCGATCTCCTGACCTCGTGATCCGCCCGCTTGGCCTCCCAAAGTGCTGGGATTACAGGCTTGAGCCACCGCGCCCGGCCCGTGAACACTTTTTAACTCATTTTATTAGGTCAGCACTATCTGAATAACAAAACCAGATTAAAGACATTACAAGAAAGAAAAATTAAACACCAATATCTCTCATCAACACAGATGCAACATACTTCCCCAAAATATTAGCAAATGTAATGGAATAATTCATAAAAATAATTTTATCACCAAGTGAAATTTGTTTCAGATATATAGGACTGGTTCATCATCCAAAAGTAAATTAAAATAATCCACCACATCAACAGGCTAATAAGAAATACGATAACAATATTATCAGATCAATTCATGTGAAAGAATCCTTTGACAAAAGCCAGTATTCATGCAAGATAAAACTTTCAACAAAGGAGGAGAATTTCCTAAACCTGATAAAGAATATCTACAAAAAACATACAGTTAATAGCATATGTAGTATTAAGAATCTGGACATTTTCCTCATGTTCAGGAACAGGGCAAAAATACCTTGTTTACTTCTATTCAAAACTCATACTGAAAGTCTATTTAATGATAAAATACAAGAAAAGGAATGAAAACATATAGATATTGAAAAAGAAATCGAACTTTAATTGTCCAGAGATGACAAGATTTCCTGTGCAGAAACTCCAAAGACCAACAAAAGAAGTGAAACTAATGTTCAAGTAAAGCAATGTCATAGGAATCAAGATAAATATACAAAGTCAGTTACTTTTTGATATACCAACAATGAAGTAATTTAAATTAAAGACAATAATACAAAATACAAATGTATCAGAAATATGAAATACTCCAGGATAAATCTAACACTATATATATAGGATCTATATGTAGGATATATCTACATGCACAAACTCTGATGACAGAAATCAAAGATCTAAATAAATGTAAAGATATTCTGTGTCATGGAATGGAAGACTTAATACTGCTAATATGTCAATTTTTTCCAAATCATTCTATTTATTCAACACAGTTACAGTCAAAATCATAAGAAGATATTTTATGTATATCAAAAACTAATTCTAAAATATGCACTGAAAGGGGGAAAACCTACAATAGCCGAGAACATTTTGAAGGAAAAGAACGAATTTGGAGGCTCACACTGCCCAATTGTAAGACTTGCAATAAAGATACAGTAATCAAGAATGCATGGTATTGGTCAAAGAATAGACACATAGATCAACGGAATAGAACATAAAGCTCAAGCTCTTTCCCTTCGGCGCGCCACTGAAGATCCTGGTGTCGCCATGGGCCGCCGCCCCGCCCGTTGTTACCGGTATTGTAAGAACAAGCCGCACCCAAAGTCTCGCTTCTGCGGAGGTGTCCCTGATGCCAAGATTCGCATCTTTGACCTGGGGCGGAAGAAAGCAAAAGTGGATGAGTTTCCGCTCTGTGGCCACATGGTGTCAGATGAATATGAGCAGCTGTCCTCTGAAGCCCTGGAGGCTGCCCGAATTTGTGCCAATAAGTACATGGTAAAAAGGTGTGGCAAGGATGGCTTCCATATCCGGGTGCGGCTGCACCCCTTCCACGTCATCCGCATCAACAAGATGTTGTCCTGTGCTGGGGCTGACAGGCTCCAAACAGGCATGCGAGGTGCTTTTGGAAAGCCCCAGGGCACTGTGGCCAGGGTTCACATTGGCCAAGTTATCATGTCCATCCGCACCAAGCTGCAGAACAAGGAGCATGTGATTGAGGCCCTGCGCAGGGCCAAGTTCAAGTTTCCTGGCCGCCAGAAGATCCACATCTCAAAGAAGTGGGGCTTCACCAAGTTCAATGCTGATGAATTTGAAGACATGGAGGCTGAAAAGCGGCTCATCCCAGATGGCTGTGGGGTCAAGTACATCCCCAATCGTGGTCCTCTGGACAGATGGCGGGCCCTGCACTCATGAGGGCTTCCAATATGCTGCCCCCACTTAATACCCACCAATAAATTCTACTTCCTGTCCAAAAAAAAAAAAAAGTTCAAAAATACACCCTTACAAACAGTCGACTGATTTTTGGCAAAGAATCAAAGGCAATTCAATGGGCAAAGTTTTTTCAAGAAAATGTGCTCGAAAAATTAGACACGTCTATGCAATAATTGAACCTAAACACAGATATAACATTCTAAATGCATTATAGACAAAACATTATTTTAAATGCATTATAGATCCAAATGTAAACTTAAAAATCAGAAAATTTCTGCAAGAAAATATAGAAGAAAGGTGATACTGGGTTTAGCTACGTATTTTAAAATAAAAGACCAAACATTTTTCATGAAAGAGAAAAGTCATAAGTTGAACTATGTTAAAAGTAAAATTTGCTTTGTGAAAGACACTGTTAAGATAATCAAAACAAAAGCCAAAGAATGAGGAAAATATTTGAAAGTCACCTGTCTGATAAAAGACTTGTATCCAAAATATACAAATAATGATTAAAACTCAACAGTAAGGAAACAAAAAGTACAACTTCCAATTTTAAAATAGGCAAAAGATCTGAACAGATCTGATCTTAAAATTCAGATATTGTCGAAAAAGAAGGAAACATCAAAAACGATTTATCAATTTTTTAGTAATTTTGTACACACAAGGAAATATTTTTGATAACTTTGAATTTCAAAGTGTATAATGACTGCTAGGTAAAAATAACCTGTGTTACTATTATAAAATAGATGACAAAGAACAGGTGAGGTGATTAAGAAAGATGCAAATGAGTTAAAGGTTTAGCTTCGTGATCTAAATTACCTGAGTTGGAAGTTTAACCTGGTAGTTTCTTGCTGTCTAAACCTTAACAAGTTACTTAGCCTCTCTGAAATACAGTTTCCTCACTTAAAACAATGAATCTAAATAACTGTGTCTTACTGTTAGTAGAATAAAGGCATATAGAGAACTTAGAACAATGCCAAACACATGGCAAACACTCAATAAAAGTTGGCTATATACCTTATATGCGTTTCAAAATCAAAAGGTACTCAAGGTTATAATTTTTAAAAGGCACATCTTAACTGTATCTTCTGTCATCTAGTTGCCTTCTGTATTAGGCTTTTTTCGATCAAAGAAGCAAAACCAATGGGATATGGCTAAATATATATTTGTTGCGGGGGTCTGACCAACACAATTTTAGGATAAGGTCAAAGAGTCCTTGTGATGCTGTTGACTTTGTGACTGACAGTAGAGTTTTAAGTCTGTGAGACAGAAAGGAAAACAAATGTCAAGTGGCCATCAGCAAGGTCAACGTGGAAGCCACCTGCAGAAGCTGAAACTCACAAGGGGAAACTGAAACTCCTCTCAGTTTTCAAACCTCTAACTTTGATGATGTGAATGATCTGCAGAAGAAGCTGGAACCTTTCCTTCATCAAGGGGCTGAACACGCACCTGACTCAAGCGTCAGAGAGGCTGACTGGGGATCCAGGGAAAGGCGTAGCAGTGACAGTCCTGGCTGCTGCCTCACATCCACAAAAAGCGAGCCAGCAAATGGGGGACAATGGGGAAGAATGACAAGAGTCACTGATGACCGCACCCCAACCTTCCAAGCATTATAAAATGACTGCTGCTCTACTTCTACCCTCCAAATTTCACACTAAAATGTCTGTGGTGTCCCATCCTAACAAGAAACATGCAGAAAAAGGAATTCCGGGAAATATAATTCATCTTTGCCAAGAAGTCACAACTACAACATCACTGCCACACCACCTCTGGGGCAACAAAGCGTATTAGATTGTTTTTATACTTCTAGATACATTTTACGTTTGTACATATTATTTTAAAAATTTAGAACACTATTCTAAATGTACTTTCAGAGAAATAAATTGACTTTCAGAAATTGGACGTTGTTGTTACAAATAGCTTCAAATGAAGTTTGACATTTTACCATTTGGTTGGTTGGAGTTCAATAGTTCTGTCTGTTTGCTTACTTGCTTTTAATAAAAAGCACTGTAATGCCATATTATTGGAGTTCATGCCTATTACAAATTTGGGTGTTACCTTCACAAGTGAAGTATTAATTAGGTGCATATAAAAATTACAATTCTTTTTTTATACCACAAGTCTACAGATAATGTTCCTCTGTCCCTTAGATTGTAGTATACAACAGAGAAATCTGATTTCTGATTAAGATTTTTAGCTTATCTCATTATTCTGCATGGATTTTACTAATGTGCTCAGTTTACCCTGAAAATTATAATTTTAATGAATTTTCTTTAAACTGCAGTGAGTACTTCGATCAGATTACAAATGAATATATTTTTCTATGATATTTAAAAATATGTCTCCTGTTCATGCACCTCTTTGCCACTTTATCTATACCTGTTTTGTTCTACTCCTGTTTCTACAGCAGCTTTCGACTTTTAAAAAATATTAGAACTTTCTTCAGATAACCTTTTGGTTAGCAGTAGATTATTTCAAGATGTTTTTCTGGGCCTTCTGAGTTAATGCCACAATTCTATAAACACATTGGTGGGTAATTCCCTTTCCTTTGCTGTTTAGTATTTGTCTAAGGCCACACGTTAGCTACTTTCTCTTTTCTTATGTTTAAAGTAAGATTTGTTCAACTTAAAAAGAGATGTCTATGTTCTCATTTTATGCCTACTTATGTGGTGGTCAAATCTGCCTCTGAAATGAAATGTTAACCAGCAGGTTGATGTATAAAATTAACAGTCCAAATACAGACTTTTATTTAGAGTAACTCCATGCACTTGTGGGTTTTCTTCCTCCCACTGCTAATTCCTGGCTTCCTGTTACTCTAGTCAAAATTCCTTCTGAATGTTCTGCCATTTATATCACTTTACTTTACAGAGAATTGCCTAAAAGACTTCCAGCCACTTCATTTAGCTATTTCATGGTATTGACAATCACTTCATGAATATACATACATGGAGGTGCAATAGGGCAGGATCAAGTAAGGATGAGAAGAATTCACGCTTTGCATATTTGCCTACTCATCCTCTGATGAGTTGTGGAGAGTGCATGCCCAGTTTTCTTATTTATACTTAAAATTTTCAACTCTTTCTGTCTCAGTGCTTCTAAATGTTATAAAACACTTCCATTAGTAAGTATAGCTCTGTGTATATAATAGTTAATTATTAATATGGTAACTAATATCTGTTTAACATTTATTCCGGATTTACAATATGTTGAGCACTGCTGTAAGCAGTTTATGTGGTTTGTATTATTTCATCCTCCAAACAATCCAGTGATTTAGTTTGGATTAATATTTACAGTTGAAGATCCCAAGTTACAGAAAATAAGCAGTTTGACTAGTGCCATAAACGTGGTGTAAGAGTCAGGATTCAATGGTACATAATTAGGCTCCTAAAGTAACTCTCACAGTTGAACTGCCTCATGGGCAGGTAAGTAAAGTTAGAAAAACAAAACCTCTCTATTAATTCTGGCAGAACCCAGGGCATTCTCTTTCCATGGAGAATCCCTGGTGTAGGCTGTAAATCTCAGCATCAGAGCATCAAAAGACCAATTATAGGGATTTAGAAACTTCTGCATTTTCATGTAGCCTATTTTCAAAAAATAAAGGCAAAATTTACTACATATTGAAACCATAAGAATTTACTCAATTTTACTCTGCCTCATTTTTAAGTATTTATTTTAATGTTTGTATGCACATAGTAGGTGTATATATATGAGGTACATGAGATATTTTGATACAGGCAAACAATGTGTCTGAATCACATCAGAGTAAACAGAGTTTTCTTCTCTCCAAGCATTTATCCTTTGTGATACAAACAATCCAATTTTACTTTTAGTTATTTAAAAATGTACAATAAATTATTGCTTGCTTTAGTCAACTTGTTGTGCTATCCAATACTAGATCTTATTCATTCTGTCTAACTGTATTTTTGTGCCCATTAACCTACCTCATTCCCCAACTCACTACCCCTTCCAGCCTCTGGTAACCATCATAATACTGTCTATGTCCACGAGTTCCATTGTTTTGGCTCCCACAAATAAGTGAGAACATACAACATTTGTCTTTCTGTGCCTGGCTTATTCCATTTAATGCAATGACCTCCTGTTCCATTCATGTTGTTGCAAATGACAGAATCTAATTCTTTTTTATGGCTGAATAGTGCTCCACTGTGTATATGGACCACATTGTCTTTATTCATCTGTTGATGAAAACTTAGGCTGTTTACAAATCCTAGCTATGATGACTAGTAGTGCAATAAACATGGGAGTGCAAGTTATCTCCTTGATATATTGATTTCCTTTCTTTTTTGTATCTAGTAGTGAGATTGCTAGATGATCTGGTAGTTCTATATTTAATTTTTTGAGGAACCTCCAAACTGTTCTCCATAGTGGTTGCACTAATTTACATTCCTACCAAGAGTGTACAAAGATTCCTTTTTCTCCACATTCTCACCAGTATTCATTACTGCCTGTCTTTTGGATCTTAGCCATTTTAACTACGTGTTAAAATATGAAATGTGAAATATATCACATTGTAGTTGTGATTTCTATTTCTCTGATTATCAGTGACGTTGGGCATATTTTCATTTGCCTGTTTTCCATTTGCATGTCTTCTTTTGAGAAATGTCTATTCAGATCTTTTGTCCATTTTTAAATTGGATTATTAGATTTTTTCCCTATAGAGTTATTTGGCTCCTTCTATATTCTGATTAATAATACCTTGTCAGGTGGTAGTTTGCAAATTTCTTTCATTCTGTGAGGTACCTTTTCATTTTGTTGATTGTTTGCTTTGTTACGAAGAAGTTTTTAAACTTGATATTATCTCATTTGTCTATTTTTGCTTTGGTTGCCTGTGCCTGTGAGGTATTAATCAAGAAATCTTTGCCCAGTGCAATGTCCTAGCAAGTTTCTCCAATGTTTTCTTTTAGGGGTTTTATAGTGTGAGGTCTTCACTATCAGTCCATTTTAATCCATTTGTTTCAACCCATTAGTTTTAATCCATTGTGATTGGATATTTGTATATAGTCAGAGATAATGGCCTAGTTTCATTCTTCTGCATATGGATATCCCGATTTTCCAGCAGCATTTATTGAAAAAACCATTCTTTCCTCAATGCATATTCCTGGCAACTTTATTGAAAATGAGTTCATTTTACAAGTATGGATTTGTCTCTAGGTTCTCTATGCTGTTCCACTGATATATGTGTATGTGTCTACGCCAGTAACATGCCATTTTGTTTACTATAGCTCTGTAGTATAATTTACAATCAGATAATGTGATTCCTGCAGTTTTATTATTTTTGTTTAGGAAAGCTTTGGTTATTCTGGGTGTTTTGTGATTTCACATAAATTTTACAATATTTTTTCTATTTCTGTAAAGAATGTCACTGGTATTGTGATAAGGATTGCATTATATCTTTAGATTGTTTTGGGTAGAATAGACATTTTAACAATATTGATTCTTCCAATGCATGAACGTGGAATACCTTTCTATTTTATTGTGTCTTCATCAATTTTTGAATCAATGCTTTATTGTTTTCATTGTAGACATCTTTCATTTCTTAAGTTTATTCCTAGGTATTTTATTTTATTAGCAACTATTGCAAATGAGATTACTTTCTTAATTTTTTTTCAGATTGTTCTTTATTGGCATATAAAATGTTACTGATTTTTGTATGTTGAATTTGTATGCTGAGACTTTACAGAATTTGTTATCAGTTCTAATATTTTTTGGTGGAGCCTAGCTTTTTCCAAATATAAGATTATGTAATCTGTGAACAAGGATAATTTGACTTCTTCCTTTCTAATTTGGATGCCCTTTATTTCTTTCTCTTATCTGATTGCTCTAGTTAGGACTTCCAGGACTGGTAGTACTGGAATACTATTTCTACCACTACTGAATACTACTACCACTACTGAATATTTCTGCCACTACTGAATACTACTTCTACCACTACTATTCAGTAGTGGTATGATACTAGCTGTGGGTCTGTCACATATGGCTTTTATTGTGTTTAGTTTTTTTGTACTCTTTTTTTTTTTTTTTTTGAGGATTTTTGTTGTGATGAGATGTTGAATTTTATCAGATGCTTTTTCAGCATCAGTTGAAATGATCATATGGTATTTGTCCTTTATTCTGTTGATATGATATGTCACACTGATTGCTTTGTATACGCTGAATCATCCTAGCATCCCAGGGATAAATCTCACTAAGTTGTAATGAGTGATCTTCTTAATGTGTTGTTGAATTCAATTTGCTAGTATTTTGTTGAAATTTTTTCCTTAAATCCTTATCAGGGATATAGGTCTGTAGTTGTCTTGGTTTGATGGATCTTTGCCTGGATTTGGTATGAGGGTGATAATGTCCTCATAGAATGAATTTGGAAATATTCCCTCCTCCTCTATTTTTTTGGAATAGTTTAAGTAGGATTAGTATTCATTATTTGGTTAAATTCAGCAGTGAAGCCATAGGATTCTGGGTTTTCTTTGCTAGGAGTCTTTTTATTTTGACTTTGATCTCATAACTTGTTATTAGTTTGTTCAGGTTTTTAATTTCTTTATGATTCAATCTTGGTAGGTTTCCCAATTTCAAACTACAATACAAGACTACAGTAACCAAAACAATGTGATACTGGTAAAAAAAGAACAGATGCATAGACCAATGAAACAGGTTAGAGAACTCAGAACTAAAACCACAGATATACAACCATCTGATCTTCAACAAAGTTGACAAAAACAAGCAAAAAGGAAAGAAACTTCTATTCAATAAATGGTGCTGGGATAACCGGCCAGCCATATGCAGAAGATTGAGTGTGAACCCCTTCTTTTTGCCATACACAAAAATAAACTCAAGATGGATTAAAGACTTAAATGTAAAACCTAAAACTATAAAAACTATACAAGAAAATCTAAGAAATATCATTCTAGACATGGGCCCTGGTAAAGATTTTATGACAAAGATGCCAAAAGCAATTGCAACAAAAGCAAATATTGGCAAGTGGAACCTAATTAAAGAGCTTCTGCACAGTAAAAGAAACTATTAACAGAGTAAACAGGACAACCTATAGAATGGGAGACAATATTTGTTAACTATGCATCTGACAAAAGTCTGATATCTAGAACCTATAAGAAACTTTCATATGCAAAAACAAGTAACCCCATTAAAAATAAGTGAAGGACATGAATAGACACTTCTTAAAAGAAGACATACACACAGTCAAGTATATGAAAAAATGCTCTAGATCTCAAACTATTGGAGAAATGCAAATTAAAACCACAATGAGATACCATCTCACACCATTCAGAATGGCTATTATTAAAAAGTAAATAAATAACACATGCTACGAGGTTGCATATAAAAAGGAATGCTTATACACTGTTGGTGGGAATATAAATTAGTTCAGCTATTGTGAAAAGCAGTTTGGAGATTTCTTGAATAACTTAAAACAGAGCTACTATTTGACCCAGCAATCCCATTACTAGGTGTGTCTCCAAAGGAAAATAAATTATTCCACTAAAATATATATAACTTCGGATGTTCATTCCAGCACTATCACAATAGCAAAAACATGGAATCAACCTAGATGCCCATCAATTGTGGACTGAATAAAGAAAATGTGGTACATATACACCATGGAATACTACACAGCCATAAAAAGAATAAATTCATGTCTTCTGCAGCAACATGGATGCACTTTCAGTGAAGGCCATTATCCTAAGCAAACTAACACAGAAACAGAAAACCAAATACCACTGTTCTCACATATAAATAGGGAAACATTCAGTTCACATGGATACAAGGAAGAGAATAATAGACACCACGGCCTACTTGAGAGTGTAAGATGAGAAGAGGGTAAGGATTGAGAAAGTATCAAGTACCATGCTTATCATCTGGATGATGAAACAACCTGTACATAAAGCATCCACAAAATGCAATTTACTCATGTAACACACATGCATATTTCTCCCCTGAACCTAAAAGTTAGAAAGAAAAAAATCTTGATAGATTGTATGTGTCTAAGAATTTATTCATTTCTTCCAGGCTTTCCAATTCATTAGGCGTATAGTTTCTCATAGTAGCCTCTAAAGATCCTTTGAATTTCAGCAGTATCAGTTGTAACGTCAGCGTTTTCATCACTGATTTATTTGGGTCTTCACCCTTTCTTTCTCATTGAATCAGACTCAAGATTTATTTATTTTGCTTCTCTTTAAAAAACAATTTTTATTTTGTTGATATTTAATTATTTTTATTTCAATTTCATTTATTTTTGCTCCAATATGTATTATTTCTTTTCTTATACTAATTTGGAGTTTGGTTCGCTCTTCGTTTTCTAGGTCTTTAAGATGCATCATTAGGTTGTTTATTTGAAGTTTTTTTGTTTTTGTGGTGTAGACACTTATTGCTGTAATTTTCCTCCCTTAGTACTGCTTTCACTATATCCATAGGTCTTTGTATGTTGTGTAGCCATTTCCGTTTGCAGCAAGACATTTTAAACTCTCTTCTCAATTTCTTCATTGACCCACTGGTCATTCAGAAGCATATTGTCATTCAGGAGCAAATAGCCACATATTTGTATAGTTTTCCAAATTCCTATTGTTATTGATTTCTAGTTATATTCCATTGTGGTCAGAGAAGATGCTTGATTTTATTTCAATTTTTTGAATATTTTAAGACTTGTTTTGGGATGTAACATTGGACTATACTTGAGAAGAATTTATGTGCTAAGGAGAAGAATGTGTATTCTATAGCTGTTGGATGAAAAGTTCTGTAAATATCTATTAGGTCCATTTGTTCTATAGTGCAGATTAAGTCCAGCATTTCTTCATCGATTTTCTGTCTGAGACATCTGACCTATGCTGAAAGGAGATGTTGAGGTCTCCAGCTATTATTGTGTTAGAGTCTCTCTATTTAGTTCTAAAAATATTTGCTTTGTATATGTAGGTGCTCAGTGTTGGGTGCATATATATTTAGAATTGTTAAATCCTCTTCCTGAATTGACCCCTTTATCATTCTATAATGATCTGCTTTGCCTCATTTTACAGGGTTTGTCCTGAAATCTATTCTGTCTAATATAAGTATAGCTACTCTTGCTCTTTTGGGTTTCTATTTACATAGAATATATTTTTCCATACACTATTTTCAGTCTATGAATGTCTTTATAGGTGAAATATGTTTTGCATAGGCAGCAGATCATTTGTTCTTTTTATTTTATTTATTTACCCACTCTATGTCTTTTGATTGGTGAGTTTAGTCCTTTTACATTTAATGTTATTACTGATAAGTAAAGACTTATGACTGCCATTTTGTTATTTACTTTCTAGATGTTTTGTTGTCTTCTCTTCCTTCTTTCCTTCCTTCCTGTCTTCTTTTTAGTGAAGGTGACTTCCTCAGGTAGTATGGTTTGTTTGCTTTTTATTTTTTTGTGTATCTGTTGTAAGTTTTTCAATTTCATGTTACTGTGTTTTTTAACTTTTTTCAGCTTAACACTGATTGCATAAACAAGCAAACTACATACAAGCTAAAAAAAAAAAAAAACTATTAACAACTCTACACTTTAATTTGATCCCCTCACTTTTTAACTCTTTAACATTTTGTGGTCACTTTGTGTATTTTCTTATACTGTCTATGTCTCAAAAAGTTGTTGTAGTTATTATTTTTGGTAGGTTTGTCCTTTAGTCTTTCTATTCAATACATAAGTAGTTCACATACCACAATAATAAATTTGTGATATTCTGTGTTTTTCTTTGTGTTTACTGTTCCCAGTGAGATTTGTACCTTCAGATTATTTCTTATTACTCACTAATGTCCTGTGTTTCAGATCAAAGAGCTCCCTTTAGGATTTTTTGAAGGACAAATCTGGCGTTGATAAAATCCCTCAGCTTTTGTTTGTCTGGAAAAGTCTTTATTTCTCCTACAAGTTTGAAGGACATTTTCTCTAGATACATTATTCTAGGATAAAAGTTTTTCCCTTCAGCACTTTAAGTGCATTATGCGAATCTCTCCTGGTCTGTAAGATTTCCACTGAGAAGTCTACTATCAGATGTATTAGAGGGCCTTTGTATGTTATTTGTTTCTTTTCTCTTGCTGCTTTTAGGATTCTTTCTTTATCCCTGACCTTTGAGAGTTTGATTATTGAATGTCTTGAGGTATTCTTATTTGTGTTAAAAATAAGAAATACTTGGTGTTCCATAACCTTTTTGTACTTAAATATTGATATCTTTCCTAGATTTAGGAAGTTCTCTGTTATTACCCCTTTTAATAAACTTTCTACCCTGATCTGTCTCTCTACCCACTATTTAAGGCTAATAACTCTTAGATTTGTCAATTTGAGGCAATTTTCTAGATACTGTAATTGTCCTTCATTGTTTTTTTTTTTCTTTTGTCTCCTCTGGCTATTTTCAAATGACCTGTCTTTCAGCTTACTAATTACTCATTCTGCTTGATCAAGTGTGCTGTTAAGAGATTCTGACACATTCTTCAGTGTCAATTAAGTTGTTTAGCTCCAGAATTTCCACTTAGTTCTTTTTAATTATTTTAACTTCTTTGTTGAATTTATCTGATATGATTCTGAATTCCTTCTCTGTGTTGTCTTGAATTTTGTTGAGCTTCCTCAAAATAGCTATGTTGATTTCTCTATCTGAATGCTCACATATCTCTTCTCTCCACAATTTGTGACTGCTACTCTATTTAGTTAGTATGGTGAGGTCATGTTTTCTCAGATGGTCATGATTCTGGTGGATGTTAATAAGCGTCTGGAAATTGAATTTAGGCATTTATTTTAGTCTTCACAGCCTGGGCTTGTTTGTACTTGTTCTTCTTGGGAAGGCTTTCCAAGTATTCCAGGGGACATGGGTCTTTTGATCTACACCTTTTGTCGCTGCACCCATATCTACTTTAGTGACCACTCCAAGCCCAGTAATGATATAGCTCTTGTAGACTCATAGAGCTACCACCATAGTGGTCTTGAGGAAGGTCTGTAAAAATTCTGTAGATTCCCAGACAGACTCTTGTACTTTCCCCTTACATTCCCTCAAACAAATGGAGTCTCTCTCTTTCTGTGCTGAGCTGCTTGGATCTTGAAGAGGGGTAACACAAGCACTCCTGTGGCCAGCACCACTGAGACTGCGTTGGGTCAGACCCAAAGTAAGCAGAACACTGGTTCTCACCCAAGGCCTGCAATGAATACAGCCTGGCTTGCCTATACTCACTCAGAGCCCTAAGGCTCGTAGCCATCAGATGGTGAATCTAGTCAGGCTTGTGTCCTTCCTTTCAAGGCAGCTAGTCCCCACCCAGCCCCTGGTGCACCTGGGGGTGCTGCCTGGGAGCCAGGGCCTGGAGTCAGAATCCTTAGACATCTATTTGGTGCTTTCTTCTACTGCAGCTGAGCTGGCACCCAAGTGGCAAGACAAAGTGCTTCCCACTATTCCTTTCCTCTTTCTCAAGCAGAGGAGTCTCTCCCTGTGGTTACCAGGCCCACAGAGAGTACTGCCTGGCTATGTCCAATGTTTGCTTAAGGCCCAAGTTCTCTTTAGTTAACTTGTGGTAAATGCTGCCAGTTATAAGACTCTTCTTTTAGGGCAGTGAACTCCCCTCTGGCTCAGGGCAGGTCCATAAATGTCCAGGAGCCAAGGCCTGCAATCAGGGACCCCAGGAGCCTACTTGGTGCTCTACCCCACTGTGACTGAGTTGATACCCAAGCTGCAAAACAAAGTTTTCTCTTCTCTCTCCTTTCCTCAGGCAGAGAAGCTCTCTCCCCATGGACACCACAGCTGGGAATATTCTGGGTCACACCTGAAGCCAGCATGGCTCTGAATCTCACCCAAGGGCCACATACTGCCTGGCTACCATGGCTGATTATTCAAGGCAGGTGATGATTTCTGTCAGCACTGGATCTTTCCCTAAAAAGCAATGGGTTCCCTTCTGGCCCAGGTTACATTTGGAGATGTTGAACAGGAACTAGGGCCTGAGATAGAAGCCTCGGGACTGTGCCTGGCACCCTATCTTACAATGACTGAGCTGGTATCCAACCTGCAAGACAAAGACCTCTGTACCCTTCTCTCTCCTTCCCTCAAGCAGAAAGGCGAAGTCTCTCCTGGAGCTGCGAGCTGTGCTGCCTGCGGATGGGGAAGGGCGGAGCATAAGCATTCCCTTGGTCACCCTGGCTGATGTCTCACTGGGTCATGTGCCCTCAATCCACCGGCTCTCAGCATATCATAGCACGAGGACATGCAAGGGAATTGCAGTCCTTATGGCCTAGACTGCATTTCAAGTTTTCAAGTTTATGTAGGACCTGAGAGCACTTTTGCCCACAATGGCGAGGCTGGCAGAAACTCAGGTTCTGACCACTGGAATGGACAATTTGCCTCTGGATCGAGCTGGTTTAAATGCTCCCTCCATGGGCACAAGAGGAATCCTGTCGCATGTTGCTTTCCCCTGTGAAAGGGCAGCACTGAGTTTCAATGCAAAGTGCCACAATCACTGCACTCTCCCTCCCCCAAGCACATAAATTCATGTAGCCATTGACAGGGGATGGAGAAAAGGTAGTGTCAGTAATTCAGGACTGTCTTTCCCACCCTTTTCAGTTCCTCTTTCCTTGATACAATTTTAAACATATGTAATGATCACTCACCTGCTTTTTGCTCCTTATGGGGATGTTTTTGTGTGGATAGTGTTTTAATTTGGTGTTCCTGTGGCACAGGACAGTTGCTGGAAGCTTCTCTTTGGCCACGTTGCTCTGCCTCCTCATTCAACATCTAATTTTTTTTTAATTGTTACCTTTTTGAAATCCTGGCATTATATTATCTGAGAATCTCAGTGTCTGAGGTTATTTGTGTTTGCTTCTCTAGTTTTGTTTTGTCATAATGCATGATGGGAAAACTGGGAAATGTTTCTTTCTGGGCAGTTAGGAATGTGCCATTCTGTGCAAAAATTTAAAACTAGTTTTAATTATTGAAGCTAATAAATGTATCCCAAATCAAAGAGTATGTCTTCTTTGGAGTTTTCATTTCCTGATTTAATATTTTCAATACATTTAAACCAAATAAGAGGCATCAAGTATTTTGATTTTAGAAGGTTTAAACACTTAATAACTAAACCTTATTAAATTGAGGGGCCTTATTTTCTTACTCCTCTCCATGAAAACATATTCCATATAAGGTAGTTAATAAAGATAAATGGATTGTTTACTGAAGAAAAACGTAGAGCACTAACCATACAGTACTGTAATTAAATTACCAAGCAAATAAAAATATTAAAATGCCAAGCAGTATTCCAAATTGTTTTTATATGTATATATGATTTAGTAACAAGCAATATAGCCCCATGCTTAATAGCAATTGCATCCTTTTCTATAAATTTTATGGAATATAAATTTAGGATATAAAAAGACAAATAAAACAGTAAAATAAATAAAAAATACACAATGTATAGTGGAATTGGGAGTTTGCTTTTGGTTAAGAACTTATTTATTAATGAGATGAACTAAAAACAAATTGAGATTTCAGGGGTGGGAATAGGCATATTTAGAAAAATCTTTCAAATTAAGAGTTTTTCTTTTTTTAATGGCTTATCTATTTTTTAATTCATGATTAACTTTTTCATTTATTTTAGTCTCCTCCATAAAATGTTTTAATAGAAACATTTTTTAATCTTTCAATTTATATAATTTTAAAATGTCCAGTCCAAACCTGTTCCATTTACTAAGATGTGTATTTATATCTGTGTTACACTAAAATATTGATTGCTATTTTCTTTAATAACTGGCATACAAGAAAATTGCACAGCAACTACACAGGAATTGCATTGAATATACTGGTTAGCGTTCCTTACCATGTCGTACATGCCTATTTGACAGTAGGAGTAGTCTATTCCAATAGAGATGATTCTTAAAATTTATTATATTTTAAGCTTGCAACAAAACTTCTAGAAAAATAACATTCTAATGTACACTCCAGGCGCAAACAACCCAAAATCATGACAAAATATATCAAACAACATTTTTCAAGGCATTGAAGATATCCAGTTAAGGGCCGTTCTTCCTATAGATGGAAACAAACAAGCTGAGCTTTACTACTGACACAGGATCCTGTCTGTAAAGAATTTCCTGCCTGGGTGCCTGTAATCCCAGCTACTGGGGAGGCTGAGACAGGGGAATCACCTGAACCCAGGAGTCCGAGGTTGCAGTGAGCCGAAATAGTGCCATTGCCCTCCAGCCTGGGCGACAAGAGTGAAACTCCATCTCAAGGAAAAAAAAAAGAAGAAGAAGAATTTCCTGCCTGTCTGGCAGTGGGAAGAAACCCAGGCAAGCACGGCACTCCCAATGAGTTGAGGAGAGGGAGTTGAGAGTGGATAGGACAAGAGGGTAGAGTTCACAGCCAGCATGCTCAGAGGAGGAAGCTGCACAGAAAAAGCAGTCTGCAGATGCGCAGCGGTCCCCTTGAGTTTTCAGCTGAGTCCTGATCGGTGCCTATTTATGAGGAAACTACCTAACAGGTTTCAGAACGCACACGGAGCTAAGTACAGTCCCTAACTCCACAGGCAGAGTGGAAAACCTCCTAACTCACAGGTTATTTGGTAGAGTTCTCAGAGGGGATTTGCCCAACCACTGGGGAAACGTAGACCCAGAACACGTGCTCTTCTGATCCTGCTTAACAAAACCTAAAAGTGAGACAGGAAATCACACTGTTTTAGGTAATTTGACTGTTCCAATAACAAAGCTCAACAGTATTTACAGAAATGCAAAGGTACACACATGGCAAGATAAGTATCGCCTGTTTGTGTCTATTCAAACAGGACCGGGTATGCAAAAAAGCATGTAAATATGCCCCATGATAAAGGAGAAAAAATCACCCAATCAAAACTAGTCCCAAAACAGAGACTGCAGAATTAGTAACAATAACACTGAAACAGTTATTTTGACTGTATTCCATATGCACAAGAAGCTAGAGGAAATGAGAGTCTGTTAAATAAAACATGGAAATATAAAAAGATGCAAATTGAATTCGAGAGATAAAAACTACAGTATCTGATACGTAATAGAACTGGTGAAATTAGCAGAAGATTAGAAATTGCAGAATAAAAGATTAAGAGACTTGACAACAGACATAGAAATTATCCAAATGAAGAAAAGAAAAAGGACTTTAAAATAAATAGTGCATCATTGAGCTGTGAAACAAATTTGAGCAGTTTACTATAAATATAACTGGAATCTCAGAAAGAGAGAAGGGGCAGGACAAAAGTTAGAAATGATACTATTAGAAAAAATAATAGTAAAAAATTTTTCCAAATTTGATGAAAGCTAAATCCACAGATCCAAAAAGCTAAGTGAATCCTAAATACAGTGATGACAAAAATTATTTGAAGACACATTATAGTCAAGGTGCTTAAAACCAGGGGTAAATAAATAAATAAATAAATAGAGAAAATCCAAACAGTGCATACATAGATATGAGTAAGGCAGATTTCTCAGAGGAAATAAGGTAAGTCAAAAGTTAGTGAAGCAATATGTCTAAAATAAAGGAAGAAAAATTTAAAGGAACATTTTCAAGGAGAAGTAAAATGACACCAAATTGAAATCTGGTTATACAAAATGGATTAAAGAATTTAAAGGGGTAATTATGTGGATAAATTATGTAAAAATTTCCTAATGATAAGTGACTATTTAAATAAAAAACAGTAATATTCAATTGCAAGTTTTATAATATATATGACGTTAATGACTAAATGGACAGTAAAAATAATGAAAATATACTTCTGTAAGATTCTTGTACTATGCACAAAGTGGTATCATATCATTTGAAAATAGATTATAATAAGTTAAAATTTATAATGTAAAAAAGAAAATATCGAAAGCAGACAAAAACACAAGCAAACAAGGAATTATAGCGAATAAGTCAAACAACATAGAAAAAACAGAACCATAAAATACACTAAATCTAAAATAATGCATTAAAAATGTAAAAATGTAGACCAGGAACAAATAAGACAAATAGAAAACAGCAAATGGCAAATTAATAACCAACCATAACAATAATTATATTAAATTATCTACACTGTTTAATTAATAGGCAATGATCATCAAAACTGATAAAGAAACAAGACTCAAGACAACTCAGCAACTCAATTAAAAACAGGCCAAAGATTTGAGCAGAGAATAGTTTTCTGCTTATTAAGGAAGAAATATATGTTACAAATAAGAATTTGAAATGTTGAACGTTATCATAAAAAATTGCAAATTAGGCCGGGCGCGGTGGCTCACGCCTGTAATCTCAGCACTTTGGGAGGCTGAGGCCGGCGGATCACGAGGTCAGGAGATTGAGACCATCCTGGCTAACATGGTGAAACCCTGTCTCTACTAAAAAAAATACAAAAAATTAGCTGAGCGAGGTGGCGGGCACCTGTAGTCCCAGCTACTCGGGAGGCTGAGGCAGGAGAATGGCGTGAACTTGGGAGGCGGAGCTTGCAGTGAGCTGAGATCCGGCCACTGCACTCCAGCCTGGGCGACAGAGCGAGACTCCGTCTCAAAAAAAAAAAAAAAAAATTGCAAAATAAGTCGGAAGAAGTGGCTCATGCCTGTAATTCCAGCACTTTGAGAGCACTAGATGGTATATATAAAGCACTATTGAAAGTAATTCAACATATATGTGCTAATACACATTATTGCTGTGTAGCTTTCTCTCTTTTCTCTCTCTCTCTGTGTGTGTGTGTGTGTGTGTGTGTGTATGTGTGCGCGCGTGCAAAGCGACAGAATGGAAGAAGGAACCTAGACTGCAGTGGTTACCAGGGTAGAAGAGCATGTGTATTCAGAAGGAAGAGAGGAATATATTGTTATTTTGTTAGAAGTTTTGTGCCTACTTTTTTTTTTTTTTTTTTGAAACGGAGTCTCACTCTATTGCCCAGGCTGGAGTGCAGTGGCATGATCTCGGCTCATTGCAACCTCTGCCTCCCTGGTTCAAGCAATTCTTCTGCCTCAGCCTCCTGAGCAGCTGGGACTAGAAGTGCGTGCCACCATGTCCGGTTAATTTTTGTATTTTTAGTAGAGACGGGATTTCACCATGTTGGCCAGGATGGTCTCGAACTCGTGACCTGTGATCCACACACTTTGGCCTCCCAAAGTGCTGAGATTACAGGCGTAAGCCACCATGCCTGGCTGTGCCTACTTTTTAAGAATTTTTAAATGTATGGTTTGTGGAGAAAGAGTGGTGCAAAAACTGGAAGAAATGAAGAAATAAATGTGTCATGGTTGCAGAAATTAGAAACATCATCTTTCTAAAGTCCATTATTCAAAGAAACAGCAACTATTGCCTTTGTTCTTATCTTCATGTACAGGTAAGCATTGCTTGTTTTCTGCTCTTGTACCCTGTTCTCATCTCACCTTCCTTACCCTAGAGCACCCTCATGCTGGTAAGACATGTGGAGATGAAAATGGTAACAAAAGTAGATCTATATGAGGTCGTTATATGTAATCTCTGGGGAGATGCATCTCACACTTTGTAATTTATTTCATATTATCAACATGTCATTAGGAATATATTGACTGATATTTCTTATGGTTTCTGAAATCTTTTTTTTTTTTTTCCAGATGGAGTCTTGCTCTGTTGCCAGGCTGGAGTACAGTGGCGAGATCTCAGCTCACTGCAACCTCCATCTCCTGGGTTCAAGCGATTCTCTTGCCTCAGCCTCCCAAGTAGCTGGGACTACAGGTGCCCGCCACCACGCCAGGCTAATTTTTGCAATTTTAGTAGAGACGGGGCTTCATCATTTTGCCCAGTCTGGTCTTGAGCTCTTGACCTCAAGTGATCCTCCCACCTTGGCCTCCCAAAGTGCTGGGATTATAAGGGTGAGCCACTGTGCCTGGAATCCTTAGTATTGTTCGAATGGTTGAATAAGCTAAGCCTAGAGCACAAAGCACATGTTCTCCCGTCTCCTGCGCTCACTTTCCTAAAGGGTCATTTCTTTGTTTCATTTTGCTGTATTTTAAAATAAGTTAAACTTTTAATGCTTAAAAGAAAAACATTTTGGTTGTTGTCGTAGAAAATAGTCAACAGATGGTCAATAGGTGGTCACAAAAATATGAGCTATTCCTTGCCAAGATTTCTCTTTGGAGTTGTGTGACACACCTAGAGGGCCACTCATGGGGTCTGGTGTGCTGGTTTTTATGGGAGGGATTTGGCGCCACCTGTCGGTTGCTTCATGGCCAACATGAAGCAAGTCAGCACTGTCTTGGTCAGCCCAGACCAAAGACGTTCTGTCTAACCCTTCAAGAGTGCTCTTTAATTTGAACATTCTTAGTAATGCCTTATGAAAAAGTTATTTTTATTTTAAATATATATATTTTTAAAAACTGATTTGCTCCATATTTTTTATTTTATTTTATCCTGCAACTAAAAGACTCTCTGTGAGAGTGTCACTTGAAGTGGAATGTAGACCAAGGCAACATTTTGATTTGATTTACCAAATAGGGGTTTTGCATGAACTTTTAAGGAAATACTCTGCATAAAACGTATTTTGTATCTTTAAATCTAAGACATTAGGCTTACTTTATTAATACTGTATCATACGTGTTGACAGTTGTGGAAATTGATTTTAAAAACTGTATTTTAGAATTACTATCTGGTTGATCATCCTTTTTGCTGTTTTTGTTGCCTCAAGTTCATTCGGGTTTTTCTGTTTGTTAATTTTCATGCTCTTGTTTAAGCACAATAATTTTTGAAAATCATGTTGCTGATTCCACGAAGAAATGAGTGTTTAGTTTAAAATATCATGAGGGAAGTTTTATGGTCTAAAATATCTTAAACTAGATAAAGACAAAATGGGTTCCTTAATGTTACTTAAATGCGTTGTTTAATGACTGCAATAAATCCTGGTACATTTTTTCTCTCTGCAAAAGAAGAAAAATAATCATTTAATAGTTAACAAAATTTCTCAATTTACAGTTGAGGCTAAAAGTATTCATTTTCATGTTTTTGAAACATCAACCTCTTTATCATACAAAATAGTTGTGAGGAAACTTTTCCCCACTAATTCACTTAATAAGAAATATCAGAACTTTCAACTTAGCAACTTTTAAGTAAAAAATGCATAGTGTTTTTTTGTATTGTTTCACACAAAACCAAATGCATAAACTAGCTAGCTTCTTCAACTTTACATGTTTAAAGCTCACTTTTTTGTGTGGGAAAACCAGCTTTTTAAGTTGAAGTTATATGAGAGGATGAAGTAAGTGCATGAATAAAGAAAATATTATAAAAATGTATTTTACTTTTTAAAAGTCTTGATAGGTTTCCACACAGAAGACTGCAATGCATGATAATTTACCACATAATTGAGAAAAAAGAAAACATTTTCCCTATTTTTAAAACTAGCCTGTAAATTAAAATAAACAGACCAGAATAAATAAACATGATTTGGAAAGAGAGAGAGAGAGAGAGAGACATAAATAGCGATGTCTCATCTTTTGTCATATGTATTGGAAAAGGGAGTATAGGAAATGCTCTAGCTGATCCATGTACTTCTCAGCACCCAAATGCAGGGCTAACAAGGGTGATCATCTCCAGGACAAAATGAGGGTTAGTGAGAACGAGTGGACAGGTTTGCACTGCATTCTAAACAATGCTGACAGGATAATGGACTCTGAGCTCTCAGTAAAGACCCAGGGAAGACGTCATGTAAATAGAGGTCTGGGCAAGAAAGGCTTTTAAATAATAAATAACTAAGAGGATTATGTTAGAGTTCTTTTGTTTGAATAAGATTTATTGTGTAGTGAGGAAAGAGGGAATTTTTGCACTTGAAGTTTGGGAAATGAAAAGGGGGAGATGTTAATTAACAGTATACAGGCTTCTAATAACTAGATTAATTTTAGGGATATTCTATAGATCTCTTGTTTCTCATTTATCTATCATATTCTATTTATACATCTATTATCTATCTACCTATCTCTATCTACCCATCTCTTTTGCTTATTGAAAATTGTGTAGAATCTATCATGTAAATTCAGAAAATAATTTTTCAAATATTCAGTGTTGAATTCTTGGTAACTTAGAACAGGGTCCCAAACCCCAGGCTGGAGATCTGTACTGGTCCATTGCCTGTCAAGGAAAGGGCCTCACAGCGGGTGGTGAGCGTTACCTCCCGAGCTCTGCCTCCTGGCAGATCAGCAGTGGCATTAGATTTTCATAAGAACAGGAACCCTGTTGTGAACTGCGCATGTCAGAAATCTAGGTTGACTGCCCCTTATGAGACTCTAATGCCTGGTGATCTGAGATGGAAGAGTTTTGTCCCCAAACCATCTCTCCCCACCCTCCACCCCCACTTACAGGACTGTATTTTAGAATCTAAGTCATATTTGACATATAATAGTGCCTGGATATTCAACCCTATGAGATAGGTCAGGTACTACTATTTCCATACAAACAAGGACATATGAATTGTAAAATGCCTAAAACTCCCTGAAATAATTGGCATGAGGAACTGTCATAATTCCCCTAAAACATGACTGGTGTTTTTTTTCAACATTTTATTTTCTTCTAATAATTAATCTTATAGTTGGGCAACAATTTGGTTGGCCTTGAGTTTATCAATCAGCCTTAAAATTGTTTAGTTTACGTATTTACTCATTCAATCAGTTGTTTGTTCAAAAGAACACAGTACAGTCAAAAATGTGAGCAGTGATAAAGTGGCAGATATTAGTAGACAGCTTGGCTGTTTTCTTTAAGGGACTGACAGTTGTTTCAAAGATTCTAATATCTTATGGAAATCATTCTTTTTATTATTTGAATGTGCTAATATAAATAATATAAAATAATCAAAATCATATTGTAATACAATGTTTTGCAGGTCTGGAGTGAGTCTGCTGACATTCAAATCTCAGTTGTCCCAGCATCTTGTTGGCTACTCCTAGTCAAGTAATTCGTCCCTCAGTGACTTTACCTTTAAGAGAAAGTGATAATGAAAATACCTGCCTCATAAGAGTACTGAGATGATCAAATTTGTTAATTCATATTAAGAGCCTAGAAGAGTGTCTGGCAAATCATTAGAATCTGATAATCCTCTCATAGTATTACATGTACATGAATCACTCTTTTATATGGTACCCCACTAGTCCCTAATACTGGTCATACCATATCACATGTTAATCTATACTTTACATATATATACTTTAAACTTTAAATTGTACATCTATAATCTGGAGAAAACACCTGTTCACAACTGTGTCATATATCCCTATTGAATTAGTAGACTTCTTTCCACATAAACTAAACACTGTGATCTCCATAGGCAGCTTTGGGAGATGTGATAAGAGGATGAGTGGCAATGAAGCTAAGTTTCTTTATTTCGAGAATTATATTAAGTTCACATAGTAGTAGTTTATCTCCTCCTGATCAACACATCTAATTAATACTTGTGTATGTGATTAATAAAAAGGAAGAAAGTAAATATATTAAAGTTGGGTCGGTAATCTAAAAGTTTCAAGTGTATAGGCAAACAAATATTAAATGTGGTTGCTGTATTTTGGGAAACTTATCTATTACTTTCCTTATAGTTGCCAAGAAGATAAATACATAGAAATCATTGGAGATTTAAGTCTCCCTTAAATAAAGCCTCAGGAGAATATATTAAGCCAAATGACCTATTACTTATTAATATTTGCTCAACTTCTTTGCTGCTTTAAGTTTATTGGTTTGAATTTCAGGCTTATCATTTACTCATGTTTTGATGGAACTTCTGAAGTAACCTCCTCTAACTGGTCTCCCAGCTTCCCCTAGTGACTTTTATAGTCCATTATCCACAAGGAAATTATACTGACTTATTTTTATCCCTTAAATAGACAATACCAAACCCTGTAGAAGAACTTACCATTCCTTCCTATTGCACTTACAGTCTTAAAAATATCTATCTTTCATATTAGTTTCTTGTGAATGATCTAAAACATTACCACAAAGTAGGTGGTTTAAAACTACAGAAATGTATTCTCTAACAACAGTTCCAGAGGCCAGAAGTTCAAATCCAGGTGCTGGCAGAGCCATTTTCTCTCCAGTGAGTCTAGAGCATAATGTGTTCCTTGCCTTCTCCGGTTTCTGGTAACTACCAAGACTCCTTGGTTTGAGGCCTTGTCTCTCCAGTTGTCAATTCCATCATCATTAAATGTCTCTTGTTCCATCTTCACATTGCCTTATTTTATATGTTTCTGATGTTCCTCTACCTCTCTCTTACAAACATACTGTGATGACATTTAGGATTAATCTTCTGTAGGGTTAATCCAGGGTTAACATCTTATCTCATGACCCTCAGCTTAATCACATTCCCAGGCTCTAGGGATTAGGACCTGATATCTTCAGGACCCACCATTCAATCCACTACACCTGCCTTCTTCTGCTCATCCAGCTCCAGCTCCGCTTATGCCAGTTTCCCTCATCATGATAGCCACATTGGATGTCTTTCAGTATCTGTAAAAATATTGGAGTTTCTCTCACCTCAAGTGGCCTCACTGATGCTATCCCATCACCAGGGATTATTCTTTCACTCACTGTTTCCTGGTTAAGGTCTGCTTAGTCCTAGGAAGTATGGTAAACGTCACCTTCTTGTAGATATTGTCTTGTATCTTGCAGTTTAAATAAATCCTGATATGCCCCTTCACGGAATCCTGTTATTTTTGTTCATGTCATTTATAATAGTGTTTAATTAGGAAATCATTTCTGTTATTATATAATAATTTCTGTGTTCTCCATGATAGTAGATGCTTCATGAGGACAAAGGAGATACCTATTTTGCTCACCAATGTAGGCCTAGCATCACTTACAGTGTGTGTAACTCAATAAATATCTCTTTTTAAATTCAGACAATCTTTATAATAATTATGCATTTGCTTGATGAATATAAATGTTCCAGACAGTTCTAGTACATAATTATATTTTGTTCTATTTAACAAGTAGCACACTCTTAATTTACTTTAATTTTTTATATAATGAAAATAGTGACAATTACAAAGTTTTAAAATGACATTTTAATGTATATTATTTTGGAGTCTGATTTTCAAAATATGCATATGTAAAGTAATGTAGCCGGGCCACAATATCTAGGCCAAAAAATGGTCTATTTTACCTAAATTCTGAACCTCTAGGGGGAAGCGTGGTCACAGCCTCTGCAGACCAGCAGACTTAGCCTTTCCCCCGGTAGTTCTGAGGAATCTGGGCAGCTCAGACAAGTGAAAGCACACCCCCTCCACCAAGGAACAGACAAAGTGCTTCATTAAACGGGTCCTGTTCCCCGTGCCACCCAACTGGGTGAGACCCTCTAACAGGGGTGGTCAGACACCTATACAGGAGCAATCCTACTGGCATCAGGTTTGTTCCCCTTGAGGTCAGAGATCCCAGAAGAAGGAGCAAGCACCCATCTTTGCTGTTCTCCAGCCTCCCTGAGTGACATCTCCAGGCGCGGGAGTGAACCAGATGAACAGGGCCTGAAGTGGACTAGCAAACAGCAGCAGCCCTACAGAAGAGGGTCCTGACCATTGAAAGAAAAACAAACAGAAAACAATAACAGCATCATCAACAACAATAAAGCCCCCACAAAAACCCCATCCAAGGGTTAGCATCCTCAAAGTCAAAACTAGACAAACTCACAAACATGAGAAAGAATCAACTAAAACAACGCTGAAAACCCCAAAGGCCAGAACGCCTCTTCTCCAACATCTCTCCAGCAAGGGCACAGAACTGGAGAGAGGATGAGACACAGGAATTGATGGAAGTAGGTTTCAGAAGACGGGTACTAAAAACTACACTGAGCTAAAAGAGCATGTTCTAACCCAATGCAAAGAAGTTAAGAATCTTGATAAGGGATTACAGGAGATGCTAACTAGAATAATCAGTTTAGAGGGAACATAAGTGACCTGATGGAGCTGAAAAACACAGCACGAGAACTCTGTGAAGCATACACAAATATCAATAGCTGAATCAACCAAGTGGAAGAAAGGCTATCAGAGTCTGAACACCAACTTGCTGAAATAAGGCATGCAGATAAGACTAGATAAAAAATAATGAAAAGGTATGAACAAACCCTCCAAGAAATATGGGACTTCATAAAAAGACCAAACCTACGATTGATTGGAGTAACTGAAGGAGACAGGGAGAATGGAAAAAAGCTGGAAAACACACTTCAGGATATTATCCAGGAGAACTTCCCCAACCTAGCAAGATAGGCCAACATGCAAATTCAGGAAACATAGAGAACACCACTAAGATATTTCATGAGAAGATCAATCCCAAGACACATAATCATCAAATTCTCCAAGGTTGAAATGAAAGAAAAAATATTAAGAGTAGCCAGAGAGAAAGGTCACATCACCTACAAAGGGAAGCACATCAGACTAACAGTGGATCTCTCAGCAGAAACTCTACAAGCCAGAAGAGATTGGGGGCCAATATTCAACATTCTTTAACAAAAGAATTTTCAGCCCATAATTTCATATCCAGCCAAACTAAGCTTCATAAGCGAAGGAGAAATAAAATTCTTTCCAGACAAGCAAATGCTGAGGGATTTTGTTACACCAGGCCTGTCTTGCAAGAGCTCCTAAAAGCAGCACTAAATATGGAAAGGAAAAACTGGTATCAGCCACCACAAAAATGCATCAAAATATAAAGACCAATGACTTCATGAGGAAATTATATCAAGTAGTGTGCAAAATAACCAAATAGCATCATGATGGCAGGATCAAATTCCCACATAACAATACTAACCTTAAATGTAAATGGGTTAAATGCCCCTAGTTAAAAGACACAGACTGGCAAATTGCATAGAGTCAAGACCCATCAGTGTGCTGTCTTCAGGAGACCCATCTCACATACAAAGACACACATAGGCTCACGATAAAAAGATGGAGGAAAATTCACGAAACAAATGAAAAGCAAAAAAAAAAAAAAAAAAAAAAAAGCAGGGTCTTCAATCCTGGTATCTGACAAAACAGACTTTAAACCAACAAAGATCAAAAAGGACAAAGAAGGACATTGCATAATGGTAAAGGGAACAATTCAGTAAGAAGAACTAACTATTCTAAATATATATGCACCAAATACAGGAGCACCCAGACTCATAAAACAAGTCCTTAGAGACTTCCAAGTTCTTAGAGACTTAGACTCCCACACAATAATAGTAGGAAACATTTAACACCCCGCTGTCAAGATCATTGAGACAACATTGACAAGGATATTCAGGGCTGGAATTGAGCTCTGGAGTCATCTACAGAACTCTCCACCCCAAATCAGCAGAATATTCATTCTTCTCAGTGCCACATGGCACTTATTCTAAAATTGACCAAATAATTGGAAATAAAACACTCCTCAGCAAATGCAAAAGAATGGAAACCATAACAGTCTCTCAGACCACAGTGCAATCAATTTAGAACTCAGGATTTAGAAGCTCTCTCAAAACCAAACAATTACATGGAAACTGAACAACATGCTCCTGAATGACTGGGTAAGTAATGAAATTAAGAAGGAAATCAAGAATTTTTTTTGAAACCAAAGAGAACAAAGAGACAATGTACCAGAATCTCTGGGACACAGCTAAAGCAGTGGTAAGAGGGGAATTTATAGCACTAAATGCCCATATCAGAAAGCTAGAAATATCTCAAATTGACACCCTAATATCACAATTAAAAGAGCTAGAGAGGCAAGAGCAAACTAATCCGAAAGCTAGCAGAAGGCAAGAAATAACTAAGAGACCCAAAAAGCCTTAAAAAATCAATGAATCCAGGAGCTGATTTTTTGAAAAAATTAACAAAATAGACCACTAGCTAGACTAATAAAGAAGAAAAGAGAGAAGAATCAAATACACACAATAAAAAATGATAAAGGGGATATCACCATTGACTCCACAGAAATACAAACTATCATCAGAAAATACTGTATACACTAATTTAGTTTCATATTAATAAATTGTAGCTAGATTATCATCTTACGATTTTCTATAATAAATTTAGCTCTATATGAACATAAAATTTCACTTGAAATAAAGTAACTTAAAGTAATTTTAAGGTGTTAAAATTATAAAGTGTTAATTGAAAAAACTGTACAGGACAATATTTATTTTTGGTGTCCTTAGCATTTGTAATGTTATATGTTATATACTATATTTCACAAGTTAGAATGTACTAAAGACCTAGTTTAAATTTTGTTGTGTGATTGTGCCACATATCTTCTGCTAGTCTCTTCAATCTGATCTCCATTATTCTCCATATTAGACTTCATCAGTAGACTCTGGCTGCCAGCTTCAGCTTGTATTCAGCCAATGGAGACTCTGAGAAGAAGATCAGGATGGTTTTTAGTCCCTGACTCCTTCTTTGAAAGGTTGCCTCAATGTGGTTGTGTTTCTGGGTTAAAAGTCACCCCTCCTCTCAATCTGACTGTATTTCCGTCACTATCTCCTAGCAATATGGGTAACCAAGGACTCTCTTTCCCCATTCCTTCATTTCTTAGATGGTAAGAGCACCTTTGCTGTTAGTTCTGTGATACTGCACTGCCTGCTGAGGTCTCACTAAATTCTGCCCATACTTCAGAAACAATCTTTATCTGCCCACAAGTAAACTGAATATTTGTGTCTTCCCAAAATTCATATGTTGACATCCTAACTTCCAATGTGATCATATTAGCAGGCAAGTCCTTTCAGAGGTTATTATGACATGAGGGTGAAACCCTCATGAATAGAATTAGTTCCCTTATAAAGAAGCTATAGACAGCTGCCTTGGCCCTTCCACCATGTGAGGCCATCTATGAATCAGAGAACCAGCTTTCATCAGACATCAGGTCTACAATTGCCTTGATCTTAGACTTCTCAGCCTGCAGAACTGTGAGAGAAAATGTTTTTGTTTTAGCATCTGGAATGCACGAAGAAAATATTATTTTAAAATTCTCTTTAAATTATCTTACTATAAACCATCTATTTCATGCTAAAATTACAATAAAAATAGGCGATATAAAGAATAAAGCAAATAATTAGGGTTTTTTTAAAGCATCATTTTGATTAAAACAAACTTTTTTAACAAAAATGAAAAATTGTACTTTTAAGTTTTATAGGGACACAGGAAAAATGGTGTTAAAAATACAGACACAGACTATTTATAGCTAAATTCTGATTTGGTGACTTATTGCTTGTTGTTTACTTTATTTATCTAAAATTCAATTTCCTCACCATTGGTTAATGGTAGAAGGTACATTAAATCTATCACATGTTATTGAAGTTGGGATCATATATTTTTAAAAAATACATAAATCGTTTGACACAGTGAGTGGCATTGTGGGAACTTTCAATGAAGAGTAGCTTCTACTTTTATAACCTGAATCTGATATATTGCAAACATTAATTTCTAATAATTAAACATGTATCTAATTGCAACACTTAAATTAGTTTTTTATTACCATCATATTGGTAAACCCTATGGGAAAAAAACTAAGTGTGTGTATTTACAAATAATTTCAAGTTATAACTCCTTTATAAAATACAATATGCTCTGATTTATTGGATTAAAAATCATTGACTTTTAAATTATCTAAATGTAACCTGTAATTTCTGGCTTTCTATCTCCATACAATATTATTTTGAAAAGTCAGAGTAATATAAATTAGTAGACCTAGATTATAAATAATAAAAAGTTTGATAAACTTTTCTCTGTAAAAATGTTACTCTAATTGTTTTATTATTTTTATCCTCACAGATCATACACTTGCCTTGGAGGTTCCTCAGAAACTGCCTGAAGCAGGTAAGAGAGAACTAAGTTGGTATGATTCAAAGTTCATAAACAGAACAGCATTAATTATTTATATATTTTATATACTGTACTAGAATATATGGTTTCTTTTGAAAGGAAGTTTTCATAGTAAATTTGACCAGATTCAATTTAATAGCTTTATAGCCATGAAAAACTGTATACTAGTTAAAAATACATCAGCTCTACCTCATTTCCCTGCCTATCATTGGCATATTTTTTAGCCCTAAGGTCCCCACAAAAGGTGTTAGACTTAAGTAAATGTAATTGACCTTTTATTTACATCCTAAACGTGAGTTTATTGAAGTCTTCCAAATTATTTTAATGTAATATCTCACTGTCTTTGTAATTTTGATAATAATGCATTCTGACTGTAGAACACTCAGAAAATAGAAAAGTACACAGAATAATGCATAATGTCATGATGAGGAAGAAAATGTATTAATATATTAGCATATTTTCAGCTCATTATATTTTATAGACAGATTTTATATTTAATATGCTCTTATTTTATTAATGAAATTATTATAGAAATAGACTCCCCATTTTAAAATGAACGTGCAACATATGTTTTCCTATGACATTATAAATGTCTTGAAAACACCATTTGATAGTAGAATAATCCTTTTATAAATGCCCATAATTTACTTAAACATTCCTTTATTTTTATAGTTATTTTGTACAGTTCTTGTTAATTTTTTTATTTAACATAGCTATAAAATTATAATCCCCATAAAGAAATATTTTATACTTATCTCATTACTCTCCAAGAATTTTAGAGAGAATAAGTGACTTAAAGAATATGAATCTATTTAGCCTTTTAAATATATTGCTTTATTTTTTTTAAAAAATACCAATTTTCTCACATAACATAAGGAAACAATCTTTCCCTTTTATTTTATTCTGCTAGTTTAATACATGAAAGATGATGCCTTCTAGATTTATTTGCATTTCCTTTTTATAGTGAGATTCATCATTTTCTCATTTGAGTATGCTATTTGCATTTCTTCTGTGTGTTGTACAGTTACTTTTCTGCAAGTTTTACATTTTTTAAGATACTGATGAAAATAAAAATGACAGACATATTACAAATGATACTTTTAAAGACATCAGAAATCTGTAGAAGCTAACATTAGATCACTAAAATTTCAACAGGGAGAAGAATTTAGAAGTGAGCTGATGGATAAGCAGCTGCTTTTAAGAGTGAAGAAACTTACCAATTTGGGGCATAAGTTTAGAATCAGAGAATGAACTGCTGCTAGAGAAAAGGAAATCACCAAAGCTTTTAATTAATGTGAGGAAATGGAATGACAAAATTTGAAAATATTTGAAAACTCACATATAATATTGGTTTCCCTTGCATGACCGTGGCTGAATTGTCAGATTCAGTATACTCGTCTATGGATTTACGGAGAAAGTTCTGAAAAGGAAAGTAAAATCTCTCACAAACTTTCACTGCTTGGGAGTTAAAGACCTGCTTTCACCAAAAATAAGTTGGATATAAATGGAACAAAATAGACAAGTGCTGAAGATACTAGAACGAGTGAGGAAATCACATTGAGTCTCCAATTGTTATGCATGGGTACTGAATCAGGGCTCAGAAGGAGGCTGCTAAATCCACTGTAAGTCCCTAGGGGAAGGTAGCTACTATAGGACAGGCAAACCAGCATAGATTTTGGCTTTGATCAAATAATAAGATCAGGGAATTGAGCAGCCCTCAGAACTGATCACAAAATTCCCTCTGATTTTTCAAGATACTTGCCTAATTGTGAAGCAATGTTGAAACTGCCTTGACAAAAATTATGACAGTAAAAAAATCTGACCTAACCATCCAAGCTTCTAACCTCCAAGCTGCCCTTGCTCATTCCTGGGCATTGGCCAAGCTAACTATGGGGAAATTTAGTTTATTGTTTAACTTTGAAACAAAGATGGTAACAACCCCTTCCTGAAACAAACCCCCTCCTTGCTAAGGGATCAGACCTCCTTTGTAAAACTAACACATTACCCATAAGATTAGAATGTATGACTCAGGAGTCATGCAGGCAAAGGCTACAAGGCTCCTAACCACCCCAATATTTCCTATAAATAACAATACCATTGTAAACCTAAGAGTGGTGTTTGAAGACCCTGTACTCTGATGAACTAGTTGGTTCCACCCAGGTTGGTAAACTGGTTCATCTGGTCTTACAGGCCCCATTCAAGAACTCAGTGCAAAAAGACAGCTTTGACTCTCTATGGTTTTATCTCTGACGCAAGCCATCAGCATTCCTCGTTCTCAAACCCCTTGCTTACCAAAATATCCCTAAAAAACTCTAGTCTCACTGGGCGCGGTGGCTCACATCTGTAATCCCAGCAATTTGGAAGGCCTAGGTGTGGTGGCGCATGCTTATTGTCCCAGCTACCAGGGGAGACTGAAACAGGAGAATCACTTGAACCTGGGAGGCAGAGGTTGTGGTGAGCTGAGATGGCGCCACTGCACCCCAGCCTGGGTGACAGAGCAAGACTCTGCCTCAAACAAACAAACAAACAAACAGGAATGCAGCTACTCCTCTGACATACTTACTTTTCCTTTAAATAAATACTCAGTAATGGGATTGCTGGATCATACGATACTTCTATTTTTTGTTTTTGAGAAATCTCTATAATGTTTTTCATAGTGGTTGTACTAATTTACATTTCCACCAAGAGTAAATTAAGACCCTTGCCAGCATCTGTTTTTTGTTTTTTGGTTTTTTTTTTTTGTCTTTTTAATAACAGATATTCTAAGGTAAAATTATAAATGTTACTGTCATTTTAATTTGCATTTCTTCAATGAGTAATGATGTTATATATGTTTTCATATGTCTGTGGGCCGTTCGTATGTTTTCTTTTAAGAAATGTCTATTCATGTCCTTCACCCACTTTTTAAATTTGTTTGTTTACTGTTGAGTTGTTTAAGTTCTTTGTATATTCTGGAAATTAGACCCTTGCTGACTGAATAGTTTGCAAATATTTATTTCATTCAACAGGTTGTCTACTCCCTCTGTTTATGGTTTCCTTTGCTGTGCAGAATTTGTTTTAGTTTAATATAGTCCCATTTGTCACTTTCTGTTTTGGTAGTGTATGCTTTTGATTTCTTAACTATAAAATCCTTGCCTACCCCAATGTCATGAAGTGTTTCTTCTGTGTTTTCTTCTAGTTGTTTCATATTTTTAAGTCTGAAGTTAAGTATTTTATATATCTTGAGTTTGTTGTTGTTGTTGTTGTTTATTGAGACAGAGTCTTGTTTGATTGCCCAGGCTTGAGTGCAGTGGTGCAGTCTCAGCTCACTGCAACCTCCACCTCCCAGGTTCAAGCGATTCTTCTGCCTCAGCCTCCCAAGAAGCTGGGACTATGGGCAGGTGCCACCATGTCCAGATAATTTTTTTTGTATTTTTAATAGAGACAGGGTTTCACCATGTTGCTGAGGCTGGTCTTGAACTCCTGACCTCATGATCTGCCTGCCTTGGCCTCCCAAAGTGCTGGGATTACAGGTATGAGCCACCGTGCCCAGCCTATCTTGAGATTTTATAATATGATGAGAGCTAGGGTTCCAGTTTCATTATTCTGCAAGTGGATATCAAATTTTTAGCACCATTTATTGAGGAGACTGTCCTTTCCCAATGTATGTTGCTGGTGCCTTTGTCAAAATCAGTTGGCTGTAAATACATGAATTTATTTCTGTGTTCTCTATGGTGATCCATTGGTCTATGTGTCTGTTTCTATATCAAAACCATGCTATTTTCATTACTATGGCCTTAGAATATATTTTGAAGTCCTGTAGTATGATGCAACCAACTTTGTATTTTCTTGCTCAGGGTTGTTTTAGTTCTCTAAGATTCTTGTTAGTTCCATATACATTTTGGGTCATTTTTTCTATATCAATGAAAATGGTCTTGCTATTTTGATAGGGGTTGCAATGAATCTTTTAAGTACTTTAACCACTATCATCATTCTAACATTAATTCTTCTGATCCATGTGCATGGGATGTCTTTCCATTTGCTTATGTCCCCTTCAATTTTTCTCACCATTGTTTTGTTGTTTTCCCTGTAGAGAGGTCTTTTACTTCTTTTGTCTAATCTATTTCTAGGTATCTTTTTTATAGTTTTTATAAATAGTTTTTTTTTTACATCTTTATCAACTCATTCATTGTTGGTGTTTAGAAAAACTACTGCTTTTTGCATGTTGATTTTATCTTCCGTATGTTTAATGGATATTCTGTATCTGAAAGTAGTTATTGTACCTAAACATTTTGAAGTCCTTTCATTTTTCTAGATTTAAAATCATGTCTCCTGCAAAGAGGGATATTTTGCCTTCCTTTATAACAGTTTAGATGCTATTTCTTTCTTTCTGTTAACTCCTTGCTCTGGCTGGGACTTCTAAATAGAGTGTTGAATAAAAGTGGTGGCAGCCGGCATCCTTGTCTTAGTCCATTTTTGGGGGGAAAGGGTGATGAGGGTTTGTCACCTTTATTTTGTTGAGGTATGTTTCTTTAATACCTAGTTTGTTAGGACATTTCATCATGAAGCACTGTGGAATTGTATCAAGTGCTTTATTGCAACTATTGAGATGATAACAAGGTTTTGTCCTTCATTCTGTTGATGTGATGTATCATGTTAATGATTTGCATATGTGGAATCATCCTTATATCCCTGGGATAAATCCCACTTGATGTGGTATATTATCTTTTTGATGTGAAATTGAATTCGATTTGCCAGGATTTTGTTGAGGTTATTTGCATCAATGTCCATCAAGGATATTGGTTTGTATTATGTTGTTGTTGTTGTTGTTGTTGTTGTTGTTGAATCCATGTCTGGTTTTGGCATCAGAGAAATGCTGGCCTTATAGAATGAATTAGGGAAAATTCCCTTCTCTTCAAGTTTCTTGAATAGTTTGAGAAGAATTGGTGTTTGTTCTTTTTTGAAAATTCGGCATTGAAGCTTTTCTGTACTGGACTTTTCTTTGTTTGGAAATGTTTTGTTACTGCTTCAATATCATTACTCATTTTTGATCTGTTCTGACTTTCTATTTCTTCCTGATTCAACTTTGATAGGTTACACGTGTGCAGGAATTTATTCATATATTCTAGCTTCTGTTCAGCTTGTAAGCATCTAGTTATTAATAGGAGTCTCTGTTTATCTTTTGTAAGTCTGTGGTATCACTTGTAATATTTTCTTTTTCATTAATAATTTTGTTTATTTGGGTCTTCTCTCTTCTTTGCTTGGTTAGCCAAACTAGCAGCATATTCATTCTGTTTATCTCTCTGCAGAATTGACTTTTCATTTCATTGATCCTTTGTATCTTTTTCTTTAGTCTCTATTTCCTTCACTTCTGGCCCAATCTTTATTATTTCTTTTCCTCTGCTAATTGTTGATTTGTTTTTTCTTGCTTTTCTTGTTCCTTGAGACATATTGTTAGACTGTTTACTTAAAATCTCTCTAATATTTTGATGTAGGCATTCACTGTTATAAACTTTCCTCTTAGCACTGCTTTTGTTGTATCCCACATGATGTAATATGCTCTTTTTCTATTTTTATTTGTTTCAAGGAATTGTTTTAATTTTTATCTTATTGTCTTCGTTGACCCAAGAGTTGTTCAGAAACATGTAGTTTAATTTCCATGCATTTTTATAGTTTCCAAAGTTCTTTTTATTATTGATTTCTAGTTTTATTCCATTATAGTCTGATGAGATATTTTCATGAGATATGGTTACAATTTTTCTTATTTGTTGAGCCTTTTTTTGTGACTCACCATATGGTCTATCCTGGAGAATGTTTTGTGTGCTGATGAGAAGAATGTATATTCTGTAGCTGTTGGACAGAATGTTCTGTAAATGTGTTTGGTTCATTTGGTCTAATGTGCAGTTCAAAAACAATATTTCTTTGCTAATTTTCTGTCTAGATAATCTGTCTAATACTGTAAGTGGGATGTTGAAGTACCGAACTATTACAGTACTGAAGTCTACCTCTCCCTTTAGGTCTAATATTTGCTTTATATATCTGGATGTTTCAATGTTGGATGCATATATGTTTATAATTGTTGTATTATCTTGCTGAATTGATTTCTTTTTCATTATATAATGACCTTTTTACCACTTTTTACAGTTTTTGACTTAAAGCCTATTTTATCTCATGTAAGTATAAGTACCCCTTCTCACTCTTCTTTTTCATTTGCATGAAATATGTTTTCCATTCCTTTCTTTTTATTCTATATCTATTTTAATGAGGGAGGTGAGTTTCTTGTAGGCATGTAGTTGGGTCATGATTTAAAATTCGTTCATTTAAATAATTGTGTTCATTGATTTCCAGTTATTTTGTATGTCCTTTGTTTCTTTCTCTCTTCTTGTTTATCATTGTGGTTTTGTGGATATGTGGTAACATTTGAGTCCTTGTGGTATTGTGGATTTGTGGTAACATTCGAGTTCTTCTTTATTTGTGTGTTACCTCTGCTAGCGAGTTTTATATTTTCTTGCATTGTTATGATGGTAAATATGTTCCTTTCTCTGCCGGGTATAGGACTACAGCATTTCTTGTAGGCCTAGTTTAGTGGTGATGAATTCCTTCAGTTTTCACTTCTTTGGGAAATACTTTATTTCCCCTTCATTTTTGATGAATACCTTCATCGAATATACTATTCTTGGCTAGCAGTTGTTTTTGCTTTTAATATTTTGAATATATCATCCCATCTGGCCTGCAAGGTTTCTACTGAGAAATCCACTGTTAATTTGAAGATAATTCATTTATATTTGACTAGATACTTTACTTTTTGTTGCTCTTTTTATAATTCTATTTGTCTTTGACTCTGGCAGTTTGACAATATTGTCCCATGTAGAAGACCTTTCTGCACTGTATGGGTTTTGGTTATCTGTTAGGTTCCTGTATCTGGATGTCTAAATCTCTTACTAGATTTGGGAGGTTTTTCAGCAATTATTTTGCCTGTTTTTTAATCCTTTAATTTTCCTTTCACCTTCTGTGACATCAAAAATTCAAATATTTGGTCACTTTATGGTGTCCCATATGTCATGTAGGATTTCTTTATTCTTTTTTATTATTTAATCTTTCTTTCTGTCTGATTTGATTATTCTAAAAGACTTGTTTTCAAGTCCTGAAATTTTTTCTTCTTCTTAATCTAGTCTATTTTTGAAGCTCTTGAATGCATTTTATTAAATGAAGGCTTTAGTTACATAATTTCTATTTGTTTCTTGTTTAGGATATATGTATATTCGGTACATTTCTTATTTATTCCCTGAATTGTTTTCCTGATTCCTTTGTATTTTTTTTTTCTGTATTCTCTTATATCTCACTGGGCTTTCTCAATATCAATATTTTAAATTAGTAATCCAGAATTTTACAAATGTATTTTTGATTGAAATCTGTTGCTGAATACTGTATCCCTTTGGAGATGTCATATTTCTTTGCTGTTTTGTGTTATTCATGTCCTTATTTTGGTATATGTGCTTCTGGTATAATAGTCACTTCTTTCAATTTTTTGAATTTTTTTCATAAGGAACAACTTTTTACCCAAAGGTGTATTTATGATGTTGGTTGAGTAGGCCACTTTGGCTTTGATTCTGCATGTGTGCATAGTGCAGACTTCATGTGATTTCTTCATCTTAGACAGTGTCAGTGGTGTCTATGATTTTCTCAGTTGCTTAGGGTAAGTTGTTAATAGAACCTGTAGTGAAGTTTGCTAGGAATGGGGAAGCCTGGTGGGCTGGCTTTGGGGACTCAGTAGTGATAGCGGCAGGCAAAGCATGCCTGTCCTTTGGTTTCAGGTTATACACTAACACTGGTTTTAGTGTGTCCAGGTGGGCCAATTATTGTGCTCCCAGGTGGCTTGCTCAGGTGTCAGAAGTGGCAACAGTGGGATGGGTTGCTGCAAGGGTCACTGGGCTTTTGGGCAGAAGGTATGGTGTGTGCAATGGCAATAGCACCAGCCTGACTAGCCTCTTTGTTTCAAAAATCTGTCCTGGTGTTGAGTGTGGCTGTAACAGGCTGGGTGGGACAGCAGGCCATGCAAGTGGGTGTCCGCTGTGATGGTAGAGGCAGGTTGGGTAAGCCTAACACCAAACTCCCAGGAAGACAGCACTGGTGCCAGTGTTGGTGGACTAAGCTAGGCAGGCCCTAGCCTCCTAGACAGCATGGCTGGGCACAAGGAGGATAAAGCTGGGCTGGGCAGACCTGTCCTTAGGCTCCATGGTGGTGCATATAGGAGTTGGCTGTAGTGGCCAAAGGAGAGATGATCACCAGTCCCGAAGTGGAATGCTTATGCAGGGCCGGCAGCAGCTCGAGTGTAGCTCTGCTCCTGGGACGGCAGGGGTTGCTTTCAATGGCAGCTACTGTGTGCAGGTAGTCGGGGAGGCATACACTTTGTTTGTACTTCCACAAGGGCTGTGGCAGCACACCGTGGCAGTTTCTGCAAGCAGGGGAGTTTGTCCTTGAGGCCTAGAACATTTCTTAAATGACTTCTTTATGTTAAACTATACATACCTGTGCTGTCCGATACAGCAGCCATTCGTCGCATGCAACTACTGAACACTTGAAATATAAAAGGCCAGACTGAGATGTGTTGTTAATGTAATACACACAACTGACTGCAAAGACTTCAGTACAAAAAATGTAAAATAACTCATAAATAATATGTATGTAGGTCACATGTCAAAGTAATTTTTTGTATAGATTGGGTTACAGAAAGTATATGTATTTCACTTTTTAAAAATTTTTTCACGTGTCTACTAGACAATGTAAAATTACATAAGAGACTTACATTATATTAATATTAGACAAAGCTAATATTAGACAAAGCTAATATAAGAGACACATATATCAAAATTCATATACTTTGCACACATGACCTCAATACTGAAAGCTCACAATTGCCTAATAATAGAGTACTTTATATTTATTTTATAAACTAGTTAGGTGAGGCTTAAAATGGTTAAGTAATTTTTTTTCAGTGTTTTACAGCTGTAAACATGGGAGAACTTTAAACCTACACCCATGGAGCAGTCAAAGGCATTGTTTTCCTCCTTGTGTCTCTAGAAGGTGCATGACCTAAGATAAAAATAACCAAAATACAAGGCAAAAGATTTTGGCACAGAGTAGGTTCAAAACTGCTTCCTGGAGAAAGTTTTAGCACTACCTACAGTCCACTTTAGGGAGAATTGAAAGGTTATTTGGGCAATGATACAAATCTGTTGCTTCATATTTTTAAACCAAAAGTCAACTTTTTATCTGCATATCTGGTTTTTGATAATATCCTTATGCCTAGGCACATTGGCTCATGCCTGTAATCTCAGCACTTTAGAAGACCAAGATGAAAGTATGCTTTGAGCCCAGCCTGGGCAACATAGTGAGACACTGTCTCTACAAAAAGTAAAAATTAGCTGTGCATGGTGGCATGCACCTGTCATCTCAGCTATTCAGGAGGAAGGATGGCTTAAGCCCGGGAGATCAAGGCTGCAGTGAGCTGTGATCCTGCCACTGCATTCCAGCCTGGGCAACAGAGTGTGACCCTGTCTCAAAATAATATCGTTAATAATAATAGCTATGCATACTTGGCACCAGAATCTCACTATTCAGTCATCTTCTGTTTTATGTCCATCAAAAGCTGTGCTGAGTTAAGAGTACTATACACTAAACTTTAATTCTTTTAGAATCTCAAAGCAAAGACTTTGCATCATATAAGGCCACAACAATGCTGCATACTTCCATGTTTGAACTTTACCTGTCCCTTGGAAAAGTTTTCAACATTCGGAAATATGCTGTTGGCTTTTATCATAAGCACATAGAAAAAATAGCCAAAATACATATTTTGATCATACTTTTAAATACATGAGAGTACACTAAGTTTAAAAACACAGTTTCTGAGTTTGACCAAAGCCTACAACAATGTAATCAACAATCTAGTAAAAATATGAAGCTGTTGGCTGAGCACGGTGGCTCACACTTGTAATCCCAGCACTTTGGGAGGCTGAGGCGGGCGGATCATGAGGTGAGGAGTTCAAGAACAGCCTGGCCAACACTATGAAACTCCGTCTCTACTAAAAGTACAAAAATTAGCTGGTCATAGTGGCAGGCACCTGTAATCCCAGCTACTTGGGAGACTGAGGCAGGAGAATTGCTTGAACTCAGCAGGCAGAGGTTGCAGTGAGCTGAGATTGTGCCACTGCACTCCAGCCTGGGTGACAAGAGCAAAACTCCATCTAAAAAAAAAACAAAAAACCCCACAAAATATGAAACTTTTACATTGTCTTCAGAAATGTTCAGTGACTCTTTACACCTTTAGACAACACTGTTATTAGTCATTTTGTCTGTAGTTATTTTTTATGTGAATGGATTAATAAAGTTTGTATTGTTTTGAGTGTACCTCTTTGTTTATTATGATATTTCATGAGATTAATTTAGGTTTTGTTTGGAATTCTAAGCAATAGTCCATTGAATGAGTATAACACAATTTGTTTAACAGTTCTCCTGCTGTAGGATATTTGAGTTGTTTGAGGTTTGAGACTATTATTAATAAAGTGTTAAGAGAGTATAGCCTGTATCAGTCATTTCTTTGTGGCCAAAATTAAAAGTTCCCTGCTTTTACATTTTATAGTTGGTCATATATGTTATTCATTATGTGGTTCCATTTCCCTTATGCACAGATGTAAAATATAATTTCTGTTAAGAGCTAAGTTATAAAATTTTTAATATAATAATTACCTCCAAACCTACCTTCTAATATTATATTTTTCATGATTCTTTGTCTTTTGGAACAACTGTTTCCAATATTTTTGTATATATGTGTGATTTACAAAAATAAACGAAGAGAGTAAACAATGAAACTTAGCTGAAATGTGATTGGTGCAAAATAAGAACTACCTATAAAGGGCTATGCCTTGTAAAAGGCCACTTTCAGTTTCATGTAAAATAAGAAGCTATTTTGGCTTGAAAGGATTATAAAAATATAAAAAGCTCAATACTTTCTTTTTTATAGAATATATGAACATTTTTGTCACTGACTTTTTTAAATGTCAAAATAAATAGTTTCTCTAACTTCTTTCCTTCAATCTCTCATTATAGAGTATAAGATATTTTAAGAGTACTTACTCCTGTTTATACCCTCTAAGTTGACTCCTGCTTATACTACGGATGCTTTAAACTATGTCTATACACCTGTGAGTATATTTTTAAATTGATGATAGGACAGGTATTACTTTCCCAGGGCTGCAATAAAAAATTACCACAAACTTGGTGGCTTAAAACAATATAAATGTGTACTCTTATAGTTCTGAATGTCGGAAGTCCACAATCAAGGTTTCTGCAGGTACACTCTCTCTCTTTCTGAAGACTTGTTTTGTTTTGTTTTGTTTTTGTTCTGTTTTGTTTTGTTTTGCTTCTTCCAGCTTCTGTTGGCTCCAGGCATTCCTTAGCTTTTAGCTTGTGGCTGTATAACCCCAAGCTTTGCCTCCATCTTTCAGTCCCCCAGAGCATGCCTGCAAAACTCTGCTCCCAACTTCACATGAAATTTTCACCTCTCTGTGTGTCTCTCCTGTTTGTGTTTATCATAAGGATCTTTGTCATTAGACTTAAGACCCAATCAGATAACCTAGGTTGATCGCAAAATCCTTAACTTACATCTGCAAAGACTGTTTTGCAAATACAATCACATTCACAGGTTTTCGGATTTAGAGTGGGGGAAAATCTTTTCTGGCAGCCACCATTCAACCCTCTACAGAACCCCACACATGAATATCCTGAATTCTAATTTCCAGGAGAAAAGCCCTGACGATACATTGTATAGTGACCAATTATCACCCGGCAGAAAAGTGAAAAAGAAAGGCCTAGTACACCCACATTTCTAGTAGCAGCTTGACTTAGAAGTTGCTCATGTCAATTCTGATCACATTTCATTGCCCAGGTCTTAGTCATAGGAGTGTCTTATACTCAAAGAGGGGTGAGAAGTACCATCTCTTACTGGGTGTCGATGTGTCCAAGGATCTACTACTGACAGAAAGGAGTAATTGATAGAGGTTCAGAATTACTGATCTCTACCACAACATACTTGCCTATTTCTTTTTACAAAAGAAGATACCATAGCTTTTCAACCTATGGTGTCTATTCTCAGTTCCTTCACTTAATCTTGTATAACTATAACCAAATTGATGTATTCTCTAAACTTCCAGTTCTTTTAAATATCTAAGATGAATATATTTCATCCAAATATCTTAATATTTCTGAGTTATTGGAGGCCTTAAGAATTATGATGTATTTTGAGGGTTTTCAGAATCAAAATGGAGTTAAAACAATGTTAAAACAAAACAAAACTAAACTAAACTCATGACAATCAAACAAAGAAACCCCAAAACCCTAACAAATAGAGCCAGAGAGGACCATGAAGAGAGTTTTCATGCTAGTATGGCTGAAAAAAAAAAAATCACAGAAAATGGCAAAAACCACAACCTTGCACAAAAGCCATCACAATCTTACACATAAAAATATTCTGAAGATATCTTAGCAACTGCCTGTCCAGCGTCAGACTGGTGTCATTCTTGTATTAATCTTTACAGATAAGGATAATCATTTCAAAATAATTAGGTAAAACTCCTCATTTTTCCTTTAAAACTTGTGTTTCTTTACCTCCCTTAATATGCATATAGTTTATTATTGCGTGACTATTCCTATTGCAATGTTCTATTCCCAAATATTTTTTTAAATTTCTTAGAGAGCTTGTTCTGTTAGTTAGCCTGACAGTATAAAGATGCACTGCGAACTATAAAGTTCTAACTTAAATTAAAATAAGATGTTATTTGAATATAATAAAGGGAAACTTTATCCTTTAAATACCATCATTCTAAAGCTATCACAATTAAGATTAGGGCATTTAAAAATGATGTAAATGTTATATTCATAAATTGTCAAAGAGATAATTCAAAATAGAAATTATTTTAGAAATGTAAAGGACTACAACAAAATATTCATATCATAATTTAGCATTTTGATTTATGCATATAATCACACACACATACAAACACATAGATACACATGTGTATTTTTCATTTAGCATTGAATAAATTGTTTAAGACAACTTTCCATTTTCCACATGAAGAACACTGGGGTTCAGAGAGATTATGTAGCTTGACCAAGGTAATTTAGCTGGTCAGGAACAGAATGGATACTATATAGTAACCCTCCCTGATTTTCAGTTTTCACTTTTTGCAGTTTCAGTTACCTACAGTCAACCTAAGTCCAAAAATATTCGATGGAAACTTCCAGAAATAAACAATTAATAACTTTAAAATTGCAAGATGAGTAATATAATAAAATCTGACACCATCCCTCTCTGTCATATTTGGGACTTGAATTATCCCTTTGTCTGGTGTATCCATGCAATATACACTACCTGCCTGTTGATCACTTAGTAGCTGTCTTGGGTATCAGAAATATTGTCCCAATATCACAGTGCTTGTGGTCAAGCAGCCCATGTTTTACTTAATAATGTTCACAAAATGCAAAAGTAGTGATGCTAGCAATTTGGATATGCCAAAGAAAAGCCATACAATGCTTCCTATAAGTGAAAGGTGAAAGTTCCCAACTTAATGAGGGAAGGAAAAAAAAATCATATGCTGAGGTTGCTGAGACCCAAAGAAATAATGAACCTTTTATCTGTGAAATTGTGAAGAAGGGAAAAGAATGTGCTAGTTTTGCTGTCACACCCGAAACTTAAAAAGTTACAGCCACACTGCATGGTAAGTGATTAGGTAAGATGGAAAAGGCATTACATTTGTGGGTGGAAGACATGAACAGAAACATATTTCAAATGACAGCAATTGGGTTTGGTACTATCTGCAGTTTCAGGCACTCACTGGCCTCCTTGGGAGGTATTCCCTGCAAATAAAAAGAACTTCTATAATCCATATTTCATTCTAATGCCAAAGAGAAAGCTAAAACATTCATTTGCACTTTATAATGATTGAGCAAAATATTATTTTATTAATGAATCTTAGATTTTATTGAAATAAGAGTAAGATTACTACAATGACTTTAATTCTAAACATTACCTCTTTGCTTTGAAGCAGATATTGAAGTCTTTGATTAAATTTAGGCAATTACCTAGGTTAAAAAAAAGCATATATTTTACTATGTACCAGCTTAATTCATACTAGTAAGATTTTCTAATAAAAATACATCATATATAATTCCTAGCCTAGTGATAGGAAATGCATAATTTTATTAATTTTATTAATTTTGCTAAATATGAGATGCCTAAAATTGGAACCATATCTTCACATGTTGATATTGAAATGGAAAATAAATTTGATCCCTGGTGAAATATTCACATTTTGTTCAGTTCAGTGGAAATTAATATTGATTCATCATCTTTAATACACTGGAGACCCGCATTAAAGTGTCAAACTACAAGCTTGTCAGCTTCATTGACAATTAAATTTCCTTTAAAACAGAGATGTGGGAAACTGAATTGTTCATTGTAAATGGGAAAAAAAAAAAAAAGATTGAATTGCACACTGATTCGCAGAATGACTGATTCCTTTCTGGATGAAACAGTATTAAATAAGATTATGAACAAGAGAGACTATTTTCTTTCTTTGATAATGTATATGGATTGGATTTCAGAGTGAGTGCCAGAAGTTACACTTAAAGTTATTCCATTGGTTGGAAAAGTAAATGGTGGAGACCTTATGGAAAATTAACAATTTTTTTAAATGCCTACATTTGTACAGAGCCTTCTCCAACTTCTGGTTTTATAGCAGCAGAAAAACAGACTAAACTCAGTTCTTCAACCCTAGGTTGTACAGTTGGACAGAGAAGAAGAATATGCCATTTAGAAGGTTTCTGAATATTGCTTGCCCTTCCTCATAAATCTGTAAAAGTAATGAGCAATTCATACCAGTAATACGGTATTTCTGACTCAGTAAGCACTTAAGGATGTTATAAGCATTCTTTGAATCCTGGGAAATATAAAGGTCAAGCTGTCTTATCCGGAACGACTGTGTTCTTAAGCGTGTTTGACGAATATGTATGGTAAATAGATGGATATAATAGAAAAAAGAGGATAACAAAAAGTTAAATAATTTTTATGAAATGTCTGTATATTACAAAGAAAAAAGAACAAGCTTGGATCACTTTTCTGGAGACCATCGAAATGCAGCACAAAAGCATTGATTTGTAGTTCTCAACAAAGTGGCTTTGACATAAAATTGTGAAATAGGCACTCTTCACCTCCCTTGATAATCCTTCACTATTTTATTATGAGTCCAATAAACTAACACTTTTTCCCCACATATACTTTAAAAATGTTTTTAGTCATTTTGCTCCTACTGGCATATAACTAACAACAGCTTTAAATAACACAGGAAGATTCATTTATACTCTGACACTCCAGGCCCCATCGTTAATTCAATGTTAAGATACCTAGCGTTATCTGTACCACAATATTCCCTACCCTACTGTATAAATTCACAAATCTTCTCTGACAGAAAAGACTTAAACACTGATATTTGCTATCCTGTAACACTCAAATGTTTAGCAAATAAATTTTTGTCTCCTATTTTCTTTAAAAATTTGTGCCAATCTCATTTTGTTTTCTTTTTGCAAACTCTTCAAATTATGTTGTGCAATATATTTTTCTTAGATCATTTTCCCCTCTGCTCTTCAGATTTGATAACTTACATTGATCTGTCATCAAAAACATTGACATTCCTCCTACTGGATAAAGTCCATCTACTTCATTTTTAAAAATTTATTCTTATTTTTTATTCTTATTTTTAAAATTTCTTTTGTAAACACTTTATTGTATAAATGTTATGTGATTTGACATATATGTCATATATATGTCAATAATTTGTGTATCTACATATACACAAATTATTACTGCAGGTAAGCAATTCGACATATTTGTTACTTTCCATCATTACTTGTTTGTTGTTGTAAGAGTACCTAAAATCTACATCCTTGGCACATTTGTACTATACAATGCAATATTATTAACTGTAGTACTCTTGCTGTACAACAGATTTCTAGACTACATAACTTAGTTAGTGCTCTTTGACCTACATCTTTCCATTTCCTCTCATTCTCCACCCCTGATAACCACCATTCTACTCTGTATTTTTGTATTTGACTTTTTTTTTTTCTCAAGATTCCACATGTAAGTGAGATCATGATTTTTTTTTTTTCCTGTGTCTGGCTTATGTCACTTAGCATGATGTCCTCCACTTTTATTCATATTGTTACAAATGACAATTTCTACTTCTTTTTTAAGGCTGAATAATATTCTATCTCATATAGAGTATAAAACACAAAATTCACTTGTTCACTTAATTCTTAGAACATTTTTAAATTTATAGAAAAGTTACAAACATAATACCAAAAATTCTTATATGCCCTGCACCCAGTTCCCCATGTTGTGAGCATCTTACATTAGCTTGACAGATTTGTCATAATTAATGAACAAATATTAATACACAAGTATTAACTAAATTCCATATTTGATTAAGATATTCTTAGTTTTTACCTAATGTTCTTTCTTTTTTTTTTTTCTTAAACAGAGTCTTGCTGTGTCACCCAGGCTGGAGTGCAGTGGCACAATCTCGGCTCACTGCAAGCTCTGCCTCCCGGGTTCATGCCATTCTCCTGCCTCAGCCTCCTGAGTAGCTGGGACTACAGGCGCCCGCCACCACACCCTTAGCTAATGTTCTTTGTTGTTGCTTTCGTTCTAGGATCCCATCAAAATTCTTGCATTGCATTTAGTCGTTATATCTGCTCTTGGTTCTGACAGTTTCTCAGATCTCCCTGTTTTTGATGACCTTGACAGTTTTAAGTGATACTATTCGAATACTTTGTAGGATGTCCCTCAATTATTATTTGTCTGATATTTTGTCATGTTTACATTGGATTTATGTTTTTTTTTTTTTTTTGGTAGGGAGACCACAGAAGTAAGGTCAATTGTTTTCATATTATGTCAAAGTAAATGCTATCTACAGGATTAATGGCTATTGATGTTGACCCTGATTGCCACGCTAAGGTAGTGTTTGTCAGGTTCCTCCAGTGTAAAATTACTTTTTCCTCCCTGTCTATACTGTACTCTGTGGAAGGAAGTTGCTATGTGCAACTCAAACACAAATATACACACACACATTAGTTTGTTTAATTTTCTGATTATTGATCGTTGGAGAGCTAGTCTGGTACCTAATGGAAAAGATGTTCTCCTAGTAAATGAGTTGAAATAATTTTTTTGTGTTTACAAAATAATTATTATATATAGCTTCAAAATTCATGATTGTGCTTAGAAATTGCGCTGTATAATAAATCTTATTCTTCCATTTTCCTTTCATATAAAAATGAAACTTCTGTCAGAGAGTGTGAAAATTACCTAATGACATATTTTTCTCCTATTTCTGTAGACTTCTTAAGTATTTCTAGATTATTTCCAATGTTATTTCTGTACATATATTCAGATAAGGAACACACAGTGGTTGTCGTCAGTGGTTTGTATTTAATTGTATAACATCTTCTTTAAAACACAATCAGAATCTTTAAGCATAATCTATTAAAAAGAAAACAACTAAAAACAAACAAAAGAAAAAATTATTTCCTCTTTCTCTGCATAACTTTTACTTTAAGATTCTAAGCTGAATATGTCCAAATGAAATCACACTGACTTCCTTCTGTATCTATTTTACAACTTCATGCATCTCGAAATGCGTTTTTATGTTCATTATTGAATTTACATCTGCCAATTTTATCTGGCAAATATTTTATAGAACTGAGGAAGCAGAATTCTAATGCTGATATGAGAAGTAGTTCTCATTAACAATATTTTTAATAATGTGTTTTTAAGCTATTCCAGTTTTCTGGCAGGACGCAATCTTTCATCCTTTGTCCCCCATGAACTTCCTCCTCAGTAAGCTTCTCTTACTTGTTAAATTCCTATTGGGATGTCTACATGGATTCTTACAGAATGCTTTAATCACATCATTAATTAAACATCTAGACATTGATTTTACTTACTATTTGATCTTTCACAGATCAGAACTAATTTTAAAAATTATTTCTAGAGCTACTGCATTGCTGTCTAGTGGAACAGATTTTATTACAGATGGTCCAGAGACTCTATTGGTAGCTACAATCTGCCAGCATTGGCTCTTGAAGGTAAGTGGTAAGGAAATAACTGCCTTCCTCCTTTAACTTTAGCTCATTCACTAGCAATTCCTTACCCTGCAAGAGATGACTTTACTTCCAACTGATCCGGGGTGTATGGAAAATGTGAGAACTGCCTAGTCATGGCACAAATGAGGAATACATGTAACCAATTAGTGGGAAATAAAGATTAAAATACAAATAGGTAGGTGTTTAAATTAAAAAACACAGAGAAAATGCCAAGAAATTATTATAAAATTAAAGTAGAGAGAAAAATTCACTGAAAATTTTTAATTTGTCTCATATCCATTTGGCATTATCTAAGAGTTTGAAGGATTTTAAAGAGGCAAGTAAGGGGATTATATCTTCACTGGGGTGTGTCAGACACATCAGCCCCCCAAATGCTAGGAGTGACATTCCTAAGGTGAGATCATTGTGGTTGTCTGTGGTAATCATGCCCTTTATTCCTTCTCTTATTTCTCTCTACAATTCTCTCTTGCCATCTGCCTTTATCTCCAGGGCCATGCATTCAGTGTTCCTTCCCTCATTTTATAAGGAGAGGGTTGGCTGGGCACGGTGGCTCATGCCTGTTATCCCAGCACTCTGGGAGGCCAAGGTGGGCAGATCACCTGAGGTCAGGAATTCGAGACCAGCCTGACCAACGTGGAGAAACCCTGTCTCTACTAAAAATATAAAATTAGCCAGGCATGGTGGCACATGCTTGCAATCCCAGCTACTTGGGAGGCTGAGGCAGGAGAATCGCTTGAACCCAGTAGGTGGAGGTTGCGGTGAGCCAAGATCATGCCATTGTACTCCAGCCTGGGCAACAAGAGTGAAACTCCGTCTCAAAAATAAATAAATAAATAAATAAATAAATAAATAAATAAATAAATAAGAGAGGGTTTAGAAGATGGATCCTAGGTTCAGATGAAGGATAGCAATTGTGTTAATTTAGCATTCACTGAGAAGATGGATTTGAAAACCTCTTCTAACAGTGATATTTCATTCATTTATTACTCAAATAGTTTCAGATAAATGCTGTAATATCTGCTAGAGAAACTTTGGTACTTTTTTCTTTTTCTTCTTTCTTTTTTTTTTTTTCTTTTTTTGAGATGGAGTCTCACTCTGTGGCCCAGGTCAGAGTGCAGTGGCACGATCTCAGCTCACTGCAACCTCTCCTGGGTTCAAGTGATTCTCCTGCCTCAGCCTCCAGAGTAGCTGGGATTACAGGAGCGCACCACTACACCCAGCCACTTTTTGTGTTTTTAGTAGAAGCGGGGTTTTACCATGTTGACCAGGCTGGTCTTGAACTCCTGACCTCAGGTGATCCACCTGCCTCAGCCTCCCAAAGTGCTGGGATTACAGGCGTAAGCCACCACACCCGGCCTACTTGGGTACTTTCTAATGATACTAAAAGTATAAAGAAAAATTTATTGGAAGTATAGAAATCACTTGACTTCTAGACAGGTTTTCTAGACAAGAAGAGTTTGGGGGATGACAAGTAGTAGAAACTAACTTGTGCAATTCTTTTTTAGGAATATAATGATGAGAGATTAAATACTATAAAATATTCATATGCTTAAGTCATAGTTACCATCCATACTTGATGAGTAATTTGTCATATCCATAATTTAAATTTTAGTTGCTCATGTATTGATGATCATGATGAAGCTTGATATTTTGCCATAAAAATAATAAAATTTTGGATTTAAGATTGTTCAGCTCAATACATTTCTTGTGCTCCCCTTTTATTCTCTGAAACCAAGAGAATAGAAGGGGAGAACAAATACACTTTTTAAAATTCTATTTAAAAATTTCAACTTTTATTTTAGATTCAGATTTGTTACGTGGGTATACTGGGTGATGCTGAGGTTTGGGATACGTATAATCCTGTCACCCAGGTAGTGAGCATAGAAGCCAGTAGCTAGTTTTCCAGCCCCCTACCCCACTTCTCCCAGTAGTCTCCAGTATTTATTGTTCTTGTCTACATGCCAATGTTTGGTTCCCACTTATGAGAGAGAATATGTGATATTTCGTTTTCTGTTCCTGTGTTAATTTTCCTGGGATAATGATCTCCAGCTGCATCCATGTTGCTGGAAAGGACATGATTTTGTTCTTTTTTATGGCTGCATAGTATTCCATGGTATACATGTACCACATTTTCTTTACCCAGCCCACCATTAAAGGGCACCTAAGTTGATTCCATGACTTTGCTTCTGTGAATAGTGCTGCGATGAGCATACTAGGGCATGTCTCTCTTTGGTGGAATGATTTGTCATCCTTTGGATATATACCCATTAAAGGGATTGTTGGATTGAATGGGGGAACTCTTTCAAGTTCTTTGAGAAATGCTTTATAAGAAAATAAAATCATGTTATGAGAAAAGCGATCAAGATATGAAATGCAAGGCCAATAACTGAGGAAGTTATATAAAATAAGAGAGCTTACCCATTTTAAATTGTTTGGCCTAGTCACATCAGAGGGAAGGATTATAGGACAAGGTTCATTAATAATTTCGTTTTTAACCAGTTTATCTCTAGTAGGACCCACTAACATCCATACTATATTTATTTTATTTTATTTTATTTTATTTCCTGTGTGTGTGTGTGTGAGAGAGAGAGAGAAAATCTTTAGAGGATGAGAGCTGGGAAGGTAGGAAATGCTATCTAACCCTCTCACCATACTCAAAACATTGTATCTACTCTAATTTTCCTAAGGTAAGCAGATTTGGGGACTTTAAAGGCAGGAAGATTTTCCCTAACTTCTCTGCAATTATGCTATTCTATCTCTTTTCTGAGACTATGGAAACATAATGGCTGAGCCACAGGCTAAGGTAGAAGCAAATGAAGTGAAGAGGGAATAAGAGCTTGATTTCAGTTTCAAGCCCATTATTCTGTCACACATATCTTTGCTTTTCTAATACTGCCTTTCATGGGAAAGGTCCTCATTCAACATTTGGTGAGTGAATGAGTGACCTGGAATGAACAATGCCTGTACATAAAGTCTGAGGTGACCAGGACACCTTCCAATTTCAGAAACTACCATTAGGCAGCTGTGACCCTTGAGAGACTGTGGCTTCAGCTGGAGCTCATATAAATTCAGCATGTTAAAGAATATTAAACTTTTGTTGTTGAATATTCAAAAGTGTAGCAAGTTGTTAGAAATGGCCTGAAATTTATTTTTGTTTATAAAAGTGTTCCCAGCTTTAAAATGAGCTGTTCCCAAAATTAGTGGGGCAATTTTGGTGAGATTATATTCATGAGGCCTTACACAGAACTGGGAATGAATATGAAAGAAAGCTGCAAGGACCATTTATGTATGGGAAGGCTATAAAGGAGTATGCCTGGATGAGTAAAAGTCTACCTAAAGGATTGCACCACAGCTTGTGCCTGACGACTTTGGAGACATGATTGCGAGGTTAAAGTAGAACAAAGTATTTAATAAAAAGCTGCTCTGTTAGTCAAGAGGGCACACACAGGAATGCTTTGATGGCCATACATCAATGTGTGAATCTGAATTGGAAGGGACCATTTTTCCTATACGTCTGCAAGGCACAGCATCGTTGTGGTGTTTTGGTGCAAAGACTCTAGGGGATTCGTTATCAGGACTGACACCATGAAAGTTTTGTGAGAGCCGCCGGTACAGAAGCACCATCAGCAATAGCAGTGATGAAGAACCTGGAGGAGACATCATAGGCCATGAGCATTAGTAATATTAAGAGCAGGTAAAGAAGAGCAGCAGGACATCAGGGGAGAGAATACTCGAAGTACCAGTCAAATTGAGTGTGATGTGTCTGGGAAGATACTAAGTGAAGGAGAACTGTTCTTTACAAAGTTGGAAGTATGTCAAGAGCATGGAACATTGTAAACCACAGAAAGTGGCTCACACTGCAGCCCTGTTTGTGCCCAGTATTGTCTGAATTGATGAAATAGAGTTTTCATGCTTCACTCACATATATTTGCTTGGTTTTCAAAAGATTCTTAGGATCACTATCTGGGAAGAGTTAATGTAACGGTGTGCCCTCAGCACAGCAGGACTCTTGATACGTCCCTGAGACACAGTTACCAGATTATAAAAGAAAAGCGCAGGACACACATTTAAATCTGAATTTCAGATAAACAGCAATTCTTTTAGTGTAATATTGTTGCAAATAATACCTGGAGCGTACTTATACCCAAAAATGTTGTTTATTAACAATTCAGATTCCACTGGATGTTCTGTCTTTCATCTAGTAACTCTACACTGGACCTGTTGCATCAGTAACCTCCATCTGCCAGGTGGTCATCACTTCTTATTTCTTTACAAAGGTGGAGGCGTGGTGAGGTTTTGCGTCATATAAGATTACGCTGGACTCTAACTCTGCAGCTGCTCTGCTTTCTTCCTCACTGGTGTCCCATGCTCCTGGATGAGGCACTTCACTGTTCACGGCCTTCCATCTGCATGGAAGTGGAGCATGTTCCTGATTTGGCTTCTGCAGTCAGCACGTCATCATCAATTTACTTCGTGGTCTTCTGTGCTTCTTTCTCTCCCATTTCAATACATACTCCTTTTTCCTGTCACCTCTTTTAGAAGAATATATTTTAGAAAAAGAACTGTTTTCATTTTGTACCATACAACTCTCTCCTTTCCAGGAGTAGGTGTGTAGATGGTGTGCAGTAGGTGTGTAGTGATAGGTTGGAGGAACATTCAGGCACAAGTAATAAAATACTCAGAAGCATTGTTTTCTACAGAAACTATGCCCTAGCTCCAAGTTCCCCCACTGTGTGGAGCTCCTTCCTTCTTTGTGATAATTTTTGTGTAAAGGAGTCAACTGCCTTTCCATGAAACACATTTCCATGAGTTGGACCTGATCTCAGGTTCTGTAGATATTTGTGTAACTGTGTCTATAGTCCTGTTTTGACTGAGATTAAGTTCTCTTCCTTGGGATTTCTGGCTCTAAGGGAATAAGAAAGTACAGTGAAACATTTGCTTTCACATTCCTACATGAAAATTTAAAAGGCTGTTTTTTTTTTCCTTTTGTTTGTTTCTGGATTTTTGTTTTGTTTTGTGTGATTGGTTTTGCCTTGTTTGATATTATATAGAAGACACAGAGAAAGTCAAGCTTATCTCATCCGTCTGTTTTAATGGGGTATTTTGAGCATCAGCCCTATCCCAGATGAAAAACCTTATTGGACTTTCTAGTTAAATACTTTCTATCTCAGCCCTAGCACAAATAAAAAATTGTATTGCATTTTCTAAGTAAATACTTTTCATGTAAAGTGGAATTTTATTTATTTGCATGTATATTCTTTAGTCTTTGAAGTATAAACATATATGAGTTTTATCACTTCTTTTTCAAAGAAGAAAGGATTTATGTTTGGTAATATGTAAGATATGAAATATCAAGACTCAAAGATAAACTTTGCTCTCAGATGTCTGGTCACTAATTGTGCTACGCATCTCTGAGCTTGAATTTCCTTTTGTTAGGTGAGAATAATGAACTCTGCTGTTGTGGATTTTTTTTTAATGGTAGGGTGCTATTGCATTCTGGAATTAATCAAGGAGTTACTTAATAAAATATATTCCAATGTATTATAAACACTTTTGGCTTTAAAAAGTGAACTTTTTAGTTGAGACTACAGGATTTTGATCTCACACTGTGACAAGAAGATACTGCCCATTTCTTTCATATAAAGTGGTTGAAAGAATTGAATATTCTTCTCACCCTTAAATGACTATCTTTGATGCCTGATTTTCAGCAAGCCTTTGAATTTCTCTGTTTTCAAAAATATTGCTTCCAGGGGGCAGATTGCCGTGGTTTTCTCAAATTAACTCCCAGGCATGCTTATGTAAAAGGGAACTTGGTTAGTAAAATGGACAGGGTTTATTTGTCAGAGGAAATGACTCCAGAAGAACTGTAGACACAAAAGTGCCACTATACGGAAATTGAAGAGCTGAGCTCTTACTCTCAGCTTTAACAATAAAATGCTTTGTGACACTCAGAAACCTCTTTTCACTTTCTGAGACCTCAATTTCTTTAAATCTTAAAACATAACAATAGACTACATTTGTGATTCTCAAAGACAGTTGAACAGAATCATCTTGAGGTTTTTTCTTTTAATTTAAGTTTCCTAGATTCCTCCCCAGAATTTATGACTCTGGCAACCCTACCTGGGAAATTTCCTTGTTCCAATGATTGCCTTACACAGCAGTAACCGTCAAGGTGCAATTGAAATAGGAGAGTTCCCTGGCCTCCCTCCCAGGATGTGCAACAGGAGTGTGGCTTGGCCCTACCTCAGCTTATGGGAGTGGGAGCATGCAGAGAGGAAGGTACAGTAGCCTAGTGCTTCTGGGCTCTGGCCCACTGGTAGCATCTAGGGGTGCCTGTGATTCCAGAAGCCCAAGTAGGCCTGTGTTACAGTGCTCTCTTTTAGATTTGCCATCTGCGGATGGTTTAAGTGCTAAACAGCTCAGTGGACCCTCTGCCTTTGTGCAAGGGCAGGGGGTCAGTGCGACAGCTCTCTGTATTCCCAGCTCTTGTCTGGTATCCAGGGAAAATCAGGTCATGCACAGACTTGACGGATGGTGAATATGGGAGTTTTATTGAGTGGTGGAGGTGGCTTTCAGTGGGATGGATGGTGAGCTAGAAAGGGGATGGAGTGGGAAGATGATCTTCCCCTGGAGCTTGGCCATCCAGCAACTGATCTTCTCTTTAACCCTCCGCAGCCAAACTCCTCTCGATGTTCAGATGTTCCTTCTCCTCTCTCTTTCTCTACTGCTCTTCTGCTTTTCTGTTCATCTGCCCATCTGCTCATGGAGCCTGGGGTTTTGGGTTTATATGGGTACAGGATAGGGGGGCATGGTAGACCAAAAGGCAACATTTGGGCAAGAAGACAGGAATTCCTGTTCCCATTTAGAGCTGCGGGTTTCCTGGCTTGGGGGCGGGGTTTTACTGGGGAACCACCTTCTTCTACCCAGTATTTCTTTGTCTCCTGTCCATATCACAACTGGTTTGGTGCCACAGAAAAAAATGTTAGTTCATAATATTTGATGTCAGAAATATGAAGTGTGTTTAAGCTAAGAATACTGTATACAGGCCGGGTGCAGTGACTCACACCTGTAATCCCAGGACTTTGGGAGGCCGAGGCGGGCAGCAGATCACAAGGTCAGAAGAACGAGATCATCCTGGCTAACACGGTGAAACCCTGTGTCTACTAAAAATACAAAAAATTAGCCAGGAGTGGTGGCGGGCGCCTGTAGTCCCAGCTACTTGGGAGGCTGAGGCAAGAGAATCACTTCAACCCGGGAGGCGGAGGTTGCAGTGAGCTGAGACCGCACCATGGCACTCCAACCTGGGCAACAGAGTGAGACTCCATTTCAAAAAAAAAAAAAATACTGTATACAAATAATAAATACTACATATTGAGACAAAAATGAGATTAAGAAAGTTGCAACATTAATCTATGTAGGAATAATAGATGAAAAAATACATTGTGATGAGCAGATCCCAGAAATCTGTTATTTTTATCTGTTCCAGATGGTTCTGAAGATTAGTGATGAAAAGAAATGGCTGGGCTCTTTCAGCTCAAATATTTTATTTCATGTAAGGCTCTGATTGCTATCACTGATCTGTGATTTCCTTCTATAATAGAGATGAATATTAAATAACCACTCTTCAAATGAAATTGTCCTTTGTTTGATAGTCATACATGGTGGTCATCCTGGATTTCAAAAACTGCTTTAACGAACAAAAAGGGAGGGCTATCTCAAGCAGTCTAATATCCATTGCTCTTCACTAGGCAGGGCATGTCCTCAAACTCACAGTTCTCTTTGTATTAGAGGGAGCTTATATGGACATGCCGTCAGATCAAGGCTCCACATTTCAAGCCAATAGACAGATAAACTTTGTGTTTAATCCCTCAGTAGAAAGTGCAGTATTCAAGGTTTTATGAGGTGTTCTGTTATGTCTTTCACTTGAATTTATTGAGCATGTATTGATTATTATTTGTTTAGAACTACACACAAAACACAAAATCATAATCCTTATGTTCCTAAAGCTGAAAAAGAGGAGACATAACAAAAGAAAAATAAATGACTTTATATCATTATGAGAAAAAAAATGAGTAAAATGAGCTATACAGATTTTTGAAGAAGGAAGAAATCAGTGGTGGTTAGGACAATCTAGAAAGTCTGTATGATAAGAAAAGATATGCTCTGAGTGAGTAGAACTTGGTTACGCTGGAGATGAAAAACAAAATACAGATGTTGACTGTAAACAAGTACAAGCCAGTCCTTTAGCCATTGACGTCCAAACCCTTGCGAAAAGTTCACCAGGTTCATTATACACTAAAGCATCTGTATTCCATTCCGTACATCCCAGATGTTGTATTTTAATTTTGTCCCTCACTTTTCTGTAAGTTAAATAGAATCTATATTTTATATATATATATATATATATATATATATATATATGTCATTTTTTTTCTACATAATTCTTTGATAAAATATTGTTTGGGTTTGGGGTTTTTGTTTTGTTTTGTTTTGCTTCTATGAGCACTTTTAGACTCCAATGAAGTCTCACACACTTATTTTCCTAATAACTCCATGTAATCACCATTCCCTCTTCAAAACTATGGAAAAGTATATAACAAGTTATTTTTACTTTTTTCCTTGGCCTACCCTAAAGTTCAGTCATATTGGCATTATTACAGCAGAGCAATGTCTCCATGTGCACTGTTCATTCTAGTTTTTATCTTCATTTCAAAATAGTGGAATCTGTTTTATTATAAGTTTGAAATGGTGAGTTTTAGATAATTGCATATTCTCCTTAAGGATCTACAATTTTCATTCTTTCTCTCAGAACATCTGTATGTCAAAAGGATTTTTAAAATTCCCTTAATTTTACCTAGATTAATGTTTCAACTGCTGTAGTGTCAGTTTGTCTCAATATATAATATTATTATTTGTGTACATAATTTTACTTAAACATAATCTGTACTTCTGGCATTAGATAAATATCATGAATTCATATTTCTCTGTATTACCAAACCAGTTATTCTTTGAGTGTGTCCATAACATAAGGTTATCAGTGGCACATGGAAACGTCTCGGATAGGGTTGCCAGATAAAATACTGGATGTGCACATACATTTTAATTTTACATAAACAATGAATGAAATTTTGTGAATTATGCAGATATGAGTCATACAATATATTGTTTATTTTTAATTCAAATTTAATTGAATCTTCTGTATTTATATTTGCCACACTTGGTGACCTTACCGATATATCATTTTATCAGGCTTCTCCAAAGTTATCTGTTTTGCGTTTTTCTTCCTTTATTTTTCCATCACTTTCTTCCTTTTGCTCCTTGGCTCAGTCAACACAGACTTTTGTACATGCACTCCTGCTTCTGGTTTCTCAAAAGCCATTCCCATCTGGCATATGTATGTATATGTATCTGAAACTTTTCTTACCATTCCTTTATTGTCTGCTCTTAAATCTTCCATTGCTTTCTATTTCTCTTGTTGAGAAAGTCCACATTTCTTACCTTAATTTTCAGGCTCCTTCTTTACTGATTGCATGTTCCTCTTCAATTTCTTTCTCAATAAGTCCCAAAATTAATGTCTCACTCCAAATGCCTTGAGAATTAACCATGCATATTATATATTTTCATCACTTTTCCCTTGTTTCTTTTGTGTCTGTGATAACTTCTCTCTTCTCATCTGATTATCCTGTCAACCTCTGGTACAAATCTTATCTCTTGGATGCTCTCCTATAGTTTTTAATCCTTTTGCAATTACCCTCCTACTGAACTTATCTGTAACAATTATTTAACACATGATTATAATTTGTTTTTTGTTTTGTTTTGTTTTGTTTTGTTTTTTGAGATGGAGTCTCGCTCTGTAGGCAGGCTAGAGTGCGGTAACGCAATCTCGGCTCACTGCAACCTCCAGCTCCTGGGTTCAAGTAATTCTCCTGCCTCAGCTTCCCGAGTAGCTGGGACTACAGGCGTGTGCCACCAAGACCAGTTAATTTTTGTGTTTTTGGTAGAGACGGAGTTTCACCATGTTGGCCAGGATGATCTCAATCTCTTGACCTCATGATCCACCTGCCTCAGCCTTCCAAAGTGCTGGAATTACAGGCGTGAGCGACCATGCCCGGCCTTGCACTTTATTTTTAAACAATGTTATGTTCTTTTTGTCTCCTTCATTACAATACTATTGTTGTTATCGTTTTTAAGATCAAAGCCTACGCCCCACCTTTTTTTTTTGAGTGCTGATCAAACAGTCGGTGTCTTAATATGCTTCGGTCGCTATAACAAAATATAATTGACCAGATGACTTAATCTATTTTTTTACAGTTCTGGGGGCTTTGAAGTCCAGGATTTGGTTCCTAATAAAAACCATTTTCCTGTTTGCAAAGGGCCGTCTTCTTGCTGTATTCTCACTTGACCCAGAGAGAGAGAGGTCATCTCTTTCATTTCTCTTCTTATAAGGGCACTAATCTCATTCGTGAGGGCTTCCCTTTCATGACATAATTACCTCCAAACCCCCCTCCCTCAATGCCGTTACCTTGAGGATTAGGGTTCCAAAGTATGAATTTTGGGAGAACACATGATGTCCATAGCAGCAAGCTTCAATAAGCATGTCTTCAACCGAATGGAAGATGATAAGGACCTCTTACTCTAAAGTGCACTGACTTCCATTGAGAAGGAAATGATTGAAGTAGTTTGGGGAAATATGGACCCAGTCATACATCTGCTTTGAATATTTGCTGTGCTGGATAAAGTTTCAATTTGTTACAATCTTAGGAGAGTTTAAGAGGGACACCAGGTCATTATGCTTTCATCATGTAGCTTGTAGGGCAAAGAACTTTTGATGCTCTGAGAGACAGCATTTTTGCTGAGTTCATTTAAGTACTTAGATATCTAAAGGCATGTTCTTTTCATAACTACTCATCTTGGTACCACATCAAGTTTGAATATCTAGGATATGTTGTATCATGGCCATTGAAATAAGTCATTGCGTTATATTTGGCACCAGAGCAGTGGATGACAAAGTTTATACTTTATTGAAGGCATGACATTAGGAAAGTGGACATTTCAGTAATCATTCTGAACTTAGTATGAAGACAAATAATCAGACACAGACACCTTTGATCTACTGACAGGGCCCAGACATGGCCTGATATCTTTGGCTAGTACGCTATCTCTAGAGTTCATATAAATCAATTTACAGGAACATTATTTATTTCTTTCCCTAAGACTATTTGCTAGAATGAGGTCAGAAAGAAAGATTAATATGACACCTAATACTGCAGCAAGAAGAAAACTGGTTTACTATTAGGGTCAAATCTTAAAGAGGTAGGAGTTTTTGCTTTGCCAGAAAATATTAAATGTACAACCTCTCATTAATAATCCTGATGGATCCTATTTAAGAGACCCAGCAGCGCTGCTGCAAAATGACACAAGCAGAGGCCTTGAGTGTTTGAAATCCTAGGTTGACAATTCCCTTCAGAAACTTCAGTTTTGTCCTCTGAGAATTAGAAAATGCCATGGGGTTTTATAGGAATTAAAACTGAGAGTAGGTGGGTAGTGGTATTTCTCTAGTAGGAGACCCTTGATCAATGGGTGTGTCTGACTCCACACCTTCCCCTGCCTAAGGAACCAAAGTTTAGATCTATGTAGGAACTTGTACAGTACTTTTATATTTTAATGTTCTTTCAAGTGTTTTGCTTGTGTTCTTTTTAAAAAAAATCTGCGTATATAAGCAGATCTTACATTATTCTCCCTATATTTTTTCAGAAAAAGCAGCTGAGTCATAGAAGAATTATGTGATACCGTGGAAAGATGACTAAACAGGAATCAGGGAAGTTTGATGAAATTTCCAACTTAGCCACTAACTATTCTATGACCTTGAGCACCCTAGTCCTCTCATATGTAAAGTAAAAATGTTGAACTAGAAGTTCACTGTGTTTTCGCATAACTCTGAAAGTCTGTAATGAAGCCTAGGCAGAGGCAAAATTATAAACATAATTTGGGTTTTTCTGGATGTTAAGTGGTATAGCTTTTCTTGCTTGATCATACTGCTTCGTTCGCAGTTATTTGCAGCATTGATCTTTATATGAAGAAATCTAAATTTCTTTGCCCTTTAAAATCCAATTTAATTTAAAATTTAAATGTATGTGTCTTCGAGTAAATGTTGCTCAACCACCAATGATTTGTTGTAACTGCATGGGGGACACACATAAATCAAAAATGCATTTAGAGCCCTGTCCAAATTATAAATTCAATAACTTGGTTCAAATTATAAATCAAAGGACTACTGTGCAGCTGTCAATCAAAACAGATTAATAACCTCAGCTGAAGTGATTTGATGAACTATAGACATTATGGAAACTGCAAGACTTCAGCTCTAATTTGAAGGGCTCTTTACAGTGTTGGCAGAAAGCTTCTACCGACTGGAAAATAGGAATAGGGAAATTTATAGAACACATTGCATGGGCTTTACTCCGGCAGTTTTTTTGGTCTCACAATTGCCCTCTTCAGGATGTAGCGTTATCACCATTATCATCTTACAGGTGAGGGACTGAAGATCACAGAGGTGAAGTGGCTTGCCCCATGTCACACGCTGAAAGAATACAGAGCAGGGGTCAAACCACCTGGGGAGTCTTTCTCCAGATACTGATCTCATAACAGCTACATTAGACTGTTTCTTATACAGTTCCTAGCAGAGGAGGGTGACTCATCAATAAAATGTTACAGTTAAATTATCTTCGGTTGCAAACCACATCTAATGGCTAGAGAATATAAAGATTCTGAGAAATCTAAGGCATGTTGTTTTCATCTTTTTTTTTTTTTGATAATAAAAAGGCACCTTGAATGATTCTTGCTTAAATGAATTATTTTAGCTTATCAGGGCTCTTCATTCCACCTGCGTGTTTTCCATCACTTAATAAAACTACAAGCTTGCTAAAGTTAGCAGAATTAGAAGCCCTGATTTTCTGTTTAATTTTTATAATGAGCTGCTTGAACCACTTATCCTCACCTGCAGCTTCTTCCTTCTGCAGATGCAAGAAATGCCTGGCCATGTTATGGGATTTTGTGAGGGTTATAAGCAAAGGATTTCATGCCAATAACTCAGTTTTGTTTCCCATAGATAATATATGAGGTTTTAGTAATTGGATTTCATAAATTCATTTCAGATGGGTGCCTACTGCAAGACAGCTTCTGTGCTAGCTATCTACACAGGCATTATCTGATCTCATTTTGAAAACAACACTGAGGAGGTGGTTCTTATTAGCATCAAGACTTCTCAAGTCATGGGCTCTATGGAGTTTCTTGGGAAATATAATGAACATGAATGGCCTCTCTTACAGAAACTTAGATGACTCTACTGACCTGGTATTCCAACTTCTGAGAGTAGAAAAGGTAAAACCTCAAACTCTGGCTTCTCAAAGGAAGTATGGTTTCACAAAATCTTACAAAAGTTCAGCCTCTCCACATTGCAGTAACTTTCAGATTCTCCGTAACTCCGTGGCCTCTCAGTGCTCTAAGCATCCTACTCACCACAAGAGGATAGACTATTGTTCACCGAAGAGATAAGAAAATGAGCTTTTAGTTTTTGCCTCACCCAGTACCTCCTACATTACATTTAGCAGTATTAGTGCTTTTATCATTGTTTAGTAGTTGTAGTAGCAGCAGCAGCTGCAGGAACAGCAGCGTCAGCAGTAGTACTAGTAAATCCTTGGGATATGTATTTCTAGCCAATAAGCCATGAACCCTTCAAGGCAGCCTGCACCCCTGAGCTCAGGCTCATCTGCAGCCGCCAACCACAGGCAAAATCATGTAGCTACTGCTTGACAAATACAGGAAGTTTATCCCTGGTACGAGAGACCATGAAACATGATGAAAGTAAAGAAAATATTGGTTATTATGAATAGTAAAGATTCATAAGTGCCTTTACCTGTGGAAGACCTTCCCCAACACCCTACCCAAGGTCATTACTATTCTTAATGCCAATAATTTCCTTGATTTTAAAAGCTTTTTTAGTTTTTTTGTTTGTTTTTTTTAATTGTGGCAAATTGAAAATAGCACTAAATTTACCATCTAAATTATTTTTTATTTGTTTTTTATTTTTTTATTTTTTACTTGTTTATACTTTATGTTCTAGGGTATATGTGCACAACGTGCAGGTTTGTTACATATGTATACATGTGCCATGTTGGTGTGCAGCACCCATTAACTCGTCATTTACATTAGGTATATCTCCTAATGTTTTCCGTCCCCCTCCCCCCACCTCACAACAGGCCCCGGTGTGTGATGTTCCCCTTCCTGTGTCCAAGTGATCTCATTGTTCAATTCCCACCCACGAGTGAGAACATGCAGTGTTTGGTTTTCTGTTCTTGCGATAGTTTGCTGAGAATGATGATTTCCAGCTGCATCCATGTCCCTACTAAATTATTTTTAAGTATACAGTTCAATAATGTTATGGACATTCACATTGTTGTACAACCAAACTCCAAAACTCTTCTTGTCATGCAAAGCAAACTCTTTATGCAATTTCCCCTCTCCTCAGCCCCTGGTAACTACCATTTAATTTTTTGTATTTTATAAATTTGATTACTCTAATACCTCATATAAATATAATTATACAGTATTTTTGTTTTTAAGACTAGCTTATTTCACTTAGCATAGGATCTTCAAGGTTTATAGCCATGTTATGCCACAGATCAAAATTTTCTTCCTTTTTAAAGCTGAATCATATTCTGTTTTATGAATATACCGCATTTTGTTTGTGCATTCATCTATCAGTGAAACCTTTGGTGGCTTCTACATTTTTGCTATTATGAATAATGCCTCTGTGAACATAGGTAATAGATAATACTTTCCTTGAGTTTATTTTTAATTTTATTGTGAACAAAAATATTTCTATACAGTATATTATTTAACTTGTTATTGTAGAAAATTATATTCTGAGTTGCATCCATGCTTGCCAAAAAAACCTTATTTTCACTTTAACTCAAATTGCACTATATAATGCCATCTATTCTACTGATGATGTACATTGGATTATTTCATTTATTTTCTTGCTAATGTGAATGTGCTAATTTGAAAATTCTTCTACGGCATCCTAATGTGTCTTCAACAGACTTGCTACTCAACAGTGACTAAAATACTACAGACATCAGCATCACTTTGAGTTTATTGAAAATTCAGAATACCAGGCCTCATCTGACCTCCAAATCAGAATATTTCATTTGTTAAGAACCCAGTGGAGTTTGTAGGTACATTAAAGTTTGAGAAAAACTTCTGTAGAGCAGTCCTAACCTATGAGATAGCCACTAGAAACATATTCTATTGAGCTCTTAAATTGTGGCTAGTCTGTGCTGCAATATGCCGTAAGGATAAATTACATAATAGATTTCAATGACAATATAAAAAAGTAAAATAGCTCAATAATTTTTACATTGATAGCATATCAATATGGTAATCTTTCATAAATATTGGGTTAAAGTGTTTATTTAAATTACTTTTATCGGTTTATTATTCCTTTCATAATATTATTGCCAGAACATTTTAAATTACAAATGAGGCTTAGAATAAAATTCTGTAATACACAGTTGCTCACAAATAGCAGGCGTACTTCTGTGCTATAACTTAGATATATCTTTTATCTAGTCTGTTTTCACGCAACATAATTTGAACTTCATTATTATTTTACATAGTCAAAATTATCAATATGTGTTGAGAGTTTCCACGTTTCCCATTTTATTGCTCACCAAATAATTTTTTTGAATTTTCGTGGGTACCTAGTAGGTATATATATTCATGAGGTATATGAGATGTTTTGATACAAGTATGCAAAGTGAAATAAGCACACCATGGTGAATGGGATATACATCCCCTCAAGCATTTATCCTTTGAGGTACAAACAACCCAATTACCACTCTAAGTTATTAAAAAATGTACAATTAAGTTATTTTTGACTATACACACCCATATGTGCTATTAAATAGTAGGTCTTATTCATTCCTTATAACTATTTTTTTGTACCCATTAACCATCCTCACCTCCACACCCAGTTTCACTACCCTTCCTATCCTCTAGTAACCATCCTTCTACTCTCTAGGTTTATTAGTTCAATTGTTTTGATGTTTAGATCCCACAAATAAGGGAAGCATGTGTGTTTTTTCTATGCCTGTCTTATTTTACTTAACATAATAATCCAGTTTTATCTTTGCAAATGACTGAATCTCTCTTATTTATGACTCAGTAGTACTCCATTGTCCATATGTACCACATTTTCTTTATCTATTCATCTGTTGATGGACACTTCATTTGTTTCTAAATCTTAGCTATTGTAAACAGTGTTGCAACAAACATAGGAGTGCAGATATCTCTTTAATATATGCATTTCCTTTCTTTGGGGTATATACCCAGCAAGGGGATTACTGGATCATATGGTAGCTCTGTTTTTAGTTTTTTGAGTTCCCTCCAAACTTTTCTCCACAGTGGTTGGACTAATTTACGTTCCTACCAACCATGTACAAAGGTTCTCTTTTCTCCACATTATCACTGACATTTGTTATTGCCTGTCCTTTGGATATAGGTCATTTTTATTAAGGTGAGATGTTATCTCATTGTAGTTTTGATTTGCACTTCTCTGATGGCAAATGATGTCGAGCACCTTTTCATATGCCTGTTTGCCATTTTTTGTCTTCTTTTGAGAAATGTGTATTCAGTCTTTTGCCCTTTTTCTATCAGATTATTAGATTTTTATCCTAGAGGTTTGTTTAAGCAACTTACATATTTCTGATTATTACCTCTTGTCAAATGGGTAGTTTGCAAATATTTTCTCCCATTCTGTGGATTGTCTTTTCCCTTTGTTGATTGTATCCTTTGCTGTGCAGAAGCTTTTTAACTTGATGTGATCCCATTTTTCCAGTTTTGCTTTGGTTGCCTGGGCTTGTGAAGTGCTGTTCAATAAATTTTTGATCAGACTAATGTCCTGGAGATTTCCTCAATATTTTCTTGTAGTGTGTTCATAATTTGAAGTCTTAGATTTATCCATTACTTCAAAATCCATTTTGATTTGATTTTTGTATATGGTGAGAGACAGGAGTCTAGTTTCATTCTTCTGCATATGGTTATGCAGTTTTCCTAGCACCATTTATTGAAGAGACTATATTTTCTCCAGTGTATTATCTTGCCACCTTTGTCAAAAATGAGTTCACTGCAGGTGTGTATTTGTTTTTGGGTTCTCTATTCTGTTCCATTGGTCTGTGTGGCTCTTTTTATGCCAATATCATGCTGTTTTCGTTACTACAGCTCTGTAGTATAATTTGAAGTCAGGTAATTTGAATTCTCCAGTTTTGTTCTTTTTGCTTGGGATAGGTTTACCTTTTCTGGGTCTTTTGTGGTTTCATGTAAATTGTAGGTTGTTTTTTATCTGTTTCTCTGAATAATGTCATCGATATTTTCATAGTGATTGCATTGAATCTGTAGATTGTTTTGGGTAGTATGAACATCTTAACAACATTGATTCTTCCAATCCATGAGCATAGAATATCCCTCCTTGCGTGTGTGCAGGTGTGTGTGTGTGTGTGTGTCCTCTGCAGTTTCTTTCATCAGTGTTTTATAGTTTTCATTACAGGGGTCTCTCACTTATTTGGTTAATTCCTAGGTATTTAATTTTATCAGTGGCTATTGTAAATGGGTTTACCTTTTATTTCCTTTTCATATTATTCACTGTTAGCATATGGAAGTGCTACTGATTTTTGTATGCCGATCTTGTATTCTGCAACTTTACTGAATTTGTTGATCAGTTCTAATCATTTCTTGGTTAAGTCTTTAGGCTTTTCCAAATATAAAATCATATCATTTGCATACAGGGGTAATTTAACTTCTTCCTTTCCAGTTTGGATGTCCTTTATATTTTCTCTTGTGTTCTTTCTCTTGTGTGCTTGCTAAAACTTCCAGTAATATGTTGAATAACACGGGTGACAGTGGGCATCCTTTTCATGCTTCAGATCTCAGAAGAAAGTCTTTCAGCTTTTCACCATTAAGTATTATACAAGCTGTGGGTTCACCATATAAGGTTTTATTGTGTTGAGGTGTGTTTCTTCTCTCCCCACTTTTTTTAGGGATTTTATCATGATGGAACGTTGAATTTCATCAAATGTTTTTTCAGCATCAGTTGAAATCATCTTATGCTTTTTATCTTTCATTCTGTTGATATGATGTATCACATTAATTGATTTGTGTATGTTAGGCCATCCTTACATCCCAGGGATAAATCCCACTTGTCCAGAATGAATGATCTCTCTAATGTATTGTTGAATTCTATTTGCTAGTATTTTGTGAGGATTTTTGCATCTATATTCAACAGATACATTGGCCTGTAGTTTTTTTGTTTTGTTTTTTTGTTCTTTATTTTTTATTTTTTGACATGTTTTTGGTTTAGGTGTCAGGGTAATACTGGCCTTGCAGAATGAGTTTGGAAGTATACCCTACTCCTCTATTTTTTTAATAGCTTGAGTAGAATTGATATTAGTTCTTTAATGTTTGGTAGAACTCAACAGTGAAGCAATAGTCTTAGGATTTTCTTTACTGGGATATATTTTATTATGGCTTCTATCTCGTTTCTTGTTATTGGTTTGTTCAGGTTTTGGAATTCTTCCTGGTTCAATCTTGGTAGGTTGTATGTGGCTAGGACTTTTCCATTTCTTCTAGATTTTCCAATTTATTGGCATATACTGGCTCATATTAGCCCCTAATGATCCTTTGAATATCTGCAGTATCAGCTGTAATGTCTTCTTTATTATTTCTGATTGTATTCATTTGGATCTTCTCTTTTTTGTTTAGTTTGGCTAATGGATGGTCAATTTTGTTTAACTTTTCAAAAAGACAACTTTTTATTTCATCAATCTTCCGTTTTTTTAAATTTCATTTTTTTCTGTTCTGATTTTATTTTTTTCTACTAATTTTGAGTAGAGTTTGCTCTTGCTCTATAGTTCTTTAAGATTCATTATTAGGTTGTTCATTTGAAGTGTTTCCTCTTATTTGATGTAGGCACTTTTAGCAATAAACTTCCCTCTTAGTGCTGCTTTTTTGTGTTCCATAGGATTTGATATCTTGTATTTCCAGTGTTATATGTTTCAAAGAATTTTTCAATTCCTTTTTTAGTTTCTTCAGTGACTGGTCATTCAGAAGCATATTGTTGAATTTCCATGCTCTTGTATAATTTCCAAAATTCCTCTTGTTATTACTTTCTATTTTTATTCCATTGTGATCAGAGAAGATGCTTGATATTTCAATTTTTTGAATGTTTTAGGACTTGTTTTGTGATCTAAAGTCTAGTCTATCCTTGAGAGTAATTCGTATGCTAAGGAGAAGAATGTTTATTCTGCATCCATTTGGTGAAATGTTCTGTAAGTACCTACTAGATTCATTTGGTCTATAGTGCAAATTAAGTCTGATTTTGTTGTTGTTGTTGTTGATCCTCTATTTGGAAGATCTGTCCAATGCTGTAAATAGGTTGTAGAGGTCTCCAGTTGTTATTGCGTTGGGGCCTATTTCTCTCTTAAGCTCTAGTGATATTTACTTTTTATATCTGGGTACTTCAGTGTTCAGTGCAGATATATTTAAAACTGTTATATCCTCTCACTGAATTGACCCCTTTACCTTTGTATAGTAACATTTTTTTTCTCTCCTTATAGTTTTTGTCTTGAAATCTCTTTTGTCTAATATAAGCATAGCTACTCCTGCTTTTTTTGGTTTCCATTAACATGGAATATCTTTTTTGATTTTTTAAAAAATTTCAGTGTATGTGTCTTTATAGATTAAGTGTGTTTCTTGTAAGCACTGGACCAATGAGTCTTGTTTTTTCATCCATTCATCTATTCGAAGTCTTTTGATCAGAGAGTTTAGTTCATTTACATTCAATGTTATTATTGATAAGTAAGGACTTACTTCTGCTATTTTATTATGTGTTTTGTGGTTTTCTCTTTCTTCTTTCCTTCCTGTATTTTTCTATGAAGTTAATTTTTTCTAGTAATATGATTAAGTTTCTTGCTTTTTATTTTTGTGCATCCATTGTATGTTTTTTGGTTTGAGGTTATAATAAGGCTTGCAAATACTATCTTATAACCCATTATTTTAACCTGACAACAACAACACTATTTGCATAAACAGAAAAAAAATAAGGAAAAGGAAACATAATAAAACTACATCTTAACTTTGTCCCCCCACTTTTTAACTTTTTGTTGTTTCTATTTATATCTTATTGTACTATGTCTTAAAAAGTTGTTGTAGTTATTGTTTTTGATGGGTTCATAGTTTAGTCTTTCTACTTATGACAATAGTAGTTTACATACCACAGTTACGGTGATATTATATTCTGTGTTTTTCCATGTACTTTATGTGTACCTTCAGGTGATTATTTATTGCTCATTAATGTTCTTTTCTTTCTGATTGAAACACTCCCTTTAGCATTTCTTTAGGAAAGGTCTGGTATTGATGAACTACCTCAGCTTTTGTTTGTCTCACAAGGTCTTTATTTTACCTTTATGTTTGTTGGATATTTTTGCCAGATGTACTGTTCTAGGGTAAAAGTTTTCTTCTTTCAGCATTTTATATGTGTCATGCCACTCTCTGCTGGATTGTAAGTTTCCCAGTGAAAAGTCTGCTTCCAACCATATTGATGCTCCATTTTATGTTAGTTGTTTCTTTTCTCTACTGCTTGTAAGATCCTTTCCTTATCCTTAACCTTTGAAAGTATGAATATTAAATGCTCAAGGTAGTTTTCTTTGGTTGAAATCTGTGTTCTATTCCCTTCTTGTACTTGCATATTAATCTCTTTCCCTAGGTTTGGGAAGTTATCTGTTATTATACCTTTGAATAAACTGTCTACCCATATTTCTTTCTCAACTTCCTGTTTAAGGCCAATAACTCTTAGATTTGCAATTTTAAGGCTGTTTCCTAGATCCTGTAGGCATGCTTCATTATTTTGTATTCCTTTGTCTTTTGTCTCCTCTGACTGTATTTTCAAATAGACTGTCTCTAAGCTGACTAATTTTTTCTTCTGCTTGGTTCTGCTATTAAAGGACTCTGATTCATTCTCCAGGACACCAGTTTCATTTCTCAGCTCCATAATTTCTGCTTGATTATTTTAAATTATTTCAACCTTTTTGTTAAATTTATCTGACAAAATTTTGCATTTCTTCTTTGTGTTTTCTTGAAATTGTTGTGCTTTTCTAACACAGCTATATTAAATTCTCTGACAAAAGGTCTTATAATATCTGTTTCTCCAGGATTTGTCCTTGATGTTTTATTTAGTTCATTCAATGAGGTTGTGTTTTTCTGGATGGTGTTGATGTTAGTAGATGTTTGATGTTTGGACATTGAAGAGTTAGGTAATTATTGTAGCCTTCACTATCTGGGCTTATTTGTAGCCATCATTCTTGGGAAAGCTTTCCAGAACTTGGATGTTGTGATTTAACCTGTATTTGCTTTGGGGGCACCCCAAGCCTAGTAATACTGTGGTTCTTGCAGATTCATACAGGTACCACCTTCATGGTCTTTGACAAGATCTGGGGGAATTATCTGGATTACCATACAGAGATTCTTTTTCTATTCCCTTACTTTCTCTCAAACATACAGAGGCTCTCTTTTGCTGTTTCAGCCACCTAAAACTGGGGGCAGAGTGGCATAAACACCCCTGTGTCCACCACCACTATGGCTGCCCTGGGTCAGACCCGAAGCCAGTACAGCACTGGGTCTCACCAGAGCCTACTACAATGACTCCCTGGCTATTCTCTATGTTTGCTCAAGGCTCTAGGGCTCTACTATCAGCATGCAGCAAAGCCAAACAGACATGTGTCTTTCCCTTCAGGATGGCAAGATCCCCCAGGCCCAGGGTGGGTCTAGAAAAGCTGTCTGGAAGTAGGGAATTGGAGTCAAAAACCTTAGTCTACCTTGTGTTCTATGTATTGTGGCTGAGCTGGCACTCACACCACAAGATGCAGTCCTTCCCATTCTTTTCTCCCCTTTCCAGAGGCAGAGGAGCCTCACCACATAGCCACTGCCACCCTAGACCACGAGGAGTACTGCAAGACTACTGCTGATATTCCCTTGAGGCCCAAGATCTTTTAAGTCAGCTTGTTGTGAATACTGCCTGACCTGGGACTCAACCTTCAGGGTAAAGAGCCTCTCTCTGGCCCAGGGCAGGTCCACAAATGCCATCCAAGAGTCAAGTTCTTTAATTGGAGACCCCAGTGGCCTGCTTAGTGCTCTGATCCCCTGTGACTGTGCTGATACCTGAAGCCAGAGAGTCTTAGAGGCTCACCCAAGGCCCGCAAGCTAGTATCTGGGAATTACTGCTGGTTATTTAGGGTCGAAGGGCTCTTCGGGTAGCAGGTGATAAATGCTTCCAAGACTATATCCTTTCCCTCAAAGCAGTGGGTTCCCCTCTGGCCAAGGATGTGCCTAGAAATGTCATCCAGGAGCTTGGACCTGGGACAGGGGCCTCACAACTCTGACCAGTGCCCTATCCTGCTGTAGCTGAGCTTGTATCCTAGATGCAAGACCAAGTCCTTTGGACTCTTCTCTTTCCTCTCAAGTGGAAGGAATGGGTCTCCTTTTGAGCAACAAGCTGTGAAGCCTGAGTTTAGGGGAAGGGTGAGGCCAACACTGCCTTGGCTCCTGTAACTGGTGTCTCAGTATATCCCATGCTCCCCCAGTCCACTGTCTCTGGAGCTAGTTCAGCACTAAGACTTGAGTAAGAATTGCAGTCCTTATGGCCTAGACTGCCTTTCAAGTTTACTTGAAGACACAGAAGCTATAGCCTCCAGTGGTGAGGTTTGCAGCCATTCAATTTTAGACCTCTAGGATCAATAATTTCCCTCTGGCTAGGGCTGGCCAGGGCTGGTTTAAATGCTCCCTCCATGGCTAGAGCATTAGCTCAGTTTGGCCCAACTTTCCTTTCTGCCCTAACAGGCCAGCATTTAGCTAAATGCTTCACAATTGACTCTCCCTCCCCCAGCACCCAGAGAAACTGTCCACATCAGGCATCCCACTGTGCGCATGTGTACGTGGGGAGACGGTGGGCGTCAGTGATTCAGAAGCGTTATTTTCTATCTTTTCAGTGCCTTTTTTAGTGATATGGAGTTAAAACCAAGTACTATGAGTGCTCACCTGATTGTTATTTTTTATGAAGTTGTTTTTTCTGTGTAGATAGTTGTTAAATTGGTGTCCTTGCAGGCAGGACAATCGGTGCAGCTTTCTATGCCACACTCTTTCTCCTCCAATGTATTATTGCTCACCATTTCTTCATGTATTTCCAATTCTTCTTCTAAGATCACTTTTCTTATATAGTCTATTCTTTGTAATTTTATCTAATTAATAATCAATTAATGGTAAACTCCATTTTTGTTTTTCTGAACACATCTGTTTTAATCTAATTCTTGATAAACAATTTTAATACAAATAAAATTCTAGGTTGACTTTCATTACCTTTCTAATTTTTGAGGATATTAGTCGTTTACCTGGTGACTTTCATTCTTGCTAAAAGCTCAGGTTTTTGTTGAAATTCGATTGGTAGAAAGATAACTTGGTTTTAATTGAATTTTTTTTTAACATGCACATTTATTGTCCTGTATTGCACAATAATAAATTCTCGTTTTATATCCCTTAATTTTTCCTCAATCTGAGACTTTGGATCTAGTCTATTCTTCCTTGCATAGTTATCTTCTCTTTATAAATGTAAATCATAACTCTCTCCAGTGCCTTCCCACTCTATTCCCAACTTCTTACCTTAGCCACCATACCAAAACTATGATCTATGCCTGTAGAATTTCCAAGTCTCTAGGTTGTAGACTTAAGGCCTTGTTCATTTTGCCACTGACAATTTCATTTATTCCTCCTCTTCTTTCTCCTCCTCTTGTTCTTCATCTTCCTCTTCTTCTAAAATTTAAGCATTAATTTATGTATGAAAACTTCAATAATTGTAACTGTGTAGTTTGATGAATTTGTGCGTATGTAAATATTTTATATATATATGGACACATGTAATATACATATACTACATGCACACACTATATGTATGAATACAAATACACACGTACAGACATACATATATGTAACTACTACCTATATCAAAATTTAGAACATTTGTAACATCCTAGCAGGCTCCCTTTTCCCCCGTATAGTTTTTATGCCACAGAGACAAATTTTATTCTCACCTTTATTAAGATACATTTATTTTGCTTGGTTTTGAATATTTTTTAATGGAATGATACTATATGTATTCTTTATATCTGATACTCTTCTTCAATATTTTATAAGATTCATCGTTGTTTTGTATAGTAGGGATACATTCATTTTAATTTATATGTAGTATTCTCTTGTGTGAATATTCCAGAATTTATTCATCAATTATTCTGTTGGTAAACATTTGCATTATTGCCATTTTCTTGCTGTTATGAACAAAGCTGCTGTGAACATCTTGTGCATGCTTTCGGTGGGCATACACATTCACTTTGTGGGGTTATATAAATAGGCAGGAAAATAATTCCTGGGTCACAGAATATATGCATGTTTGGCTTTGAAAGACATTGAGAAACAAGTTTTGTTTTCAAGCAATTCTATCAATCTGAATTCCAGTTGTTCTACATCCTTGCCAATGCTTAGTATCTTTAGCTATTTTACTGTAGCCATCCTGTTGCTGAGTCCTATTTTTAACTTTTTTTGAGGCCTTATGACTGTTTCCAAACTGCAATCAACAAGTAGTAGGTAGAACTTAGATCCTGAATTACTGAATTATACGTTAGCAGTCACAATAATGTAAGCCAAAAAATAGGGACGGAGAAACATCCAGAATAGCTCTCTTGTGCTCTCTCTTGCTCTCTGTCTCTGTCTGTTTGTCTGCCTCTCTCCCCCCCCATATATATACACACACACACACACACACACACACAAAATCCCCTTTGTAATATACATATTTATTTAATTATATATTACTATATATATTACATATATAAATATATATTTATTATCTTATTGAGTACAAATGGATTAAAAATGGGATAAATGATGTACCTACTTGTAATATATATTTATTTAATTATATATGTAGTTAAATATATGTATTTAATTATATATCACATAGATACATATATTACATATATAAATATATATATTTATTATCTTACTGAAGTACAGATGGATTGAAAAAATGGGATAAATGATGTAACTACTTGTTAATTACTGTAATTTGTATACCAGATAGAAGCCTAGCTGCAACACAGACCAAATTACCGGGATATCAATTTCAATTAACATGTGGATTTAAACTATTGGCAGGAGACTACAGAGGCACTATGGGTATTAAAAAACAGTGAGGATTGAGCAGGCTGTCTTCTCCTGGTCCTAAGACTCACAGAGAGGGAGTTAGAACTAAACATAAATTATTCTGAAAAACATCAAAGAAAGCAGAAATTCCAAAAGAGTTATAAAAATGAAAGCCACAATTGTTCCATGAGGTCAACAGAAGGAGATTTTTTGTAGCTTCAATTGTAGGAATCAGAGATAATGAATGAAGAATATGCTATTTTACTTGTTTCTTGGGGAAAGCAGTAGATTTCAATCGGTAAAATTAAAAGTTGGGGTTTTTTTTTAAGTTGAAGAAACAGCATCAGAAAAGACTAACTTCATGTTATAAAAGTATAGATTGATTGATTCATTGATTTTAAGTGGCAAGATCAGTTTTCTTTGGTTGAAATAAAAAGTTACTGAATAATAAGATAGATCCTGGCATAGAGATGGAATAATTACAGACTAAATAGTAGAACAACAGAATAGAATGATGAAAGAATAAATGAATGAGTCTATTCATGAGTGAATAATCAATAAATTAGTAACAGAAGGTTTTTGGCTCACAGTTCTCCAGGGGTCCCTTGCACTGTTGCATGTCTCGTGAGTAAACCACTGACTGCCCCTTTTCTCCCCCCAGAACTCTCTTCTCAAGAATGTTTTTATAGTGAATAGTTTTGTAAAATAGACGTTTTTCAGAAACGAAATGAAGTTTTGCTTACTGTCCAATACAATAAGGAGAATGTCTTCTGGGCAGATTTGTTTGCAGGACATTTAAGAAGCTTCAGATTCCCTGAGCTCTGGGTTGCTTGCTGTGATGCACACTCACTGCAATGCAGTGTCGCTGCTCCTCCACAATGAACTTGCAGGACTTTAGGGGCAAGTGCAGATGCAAAAAGAGTGCTCACACTTCTTTCTGTACCATGAGTAAGAAATATCTCTATCTCAAACCCAGGTGTTTCATGTATTCTACTAGCATCCCTGTAACTGGCAGACTAGCTGGTTAGCTTCCAAGTAGCATAAAATCTCAGACTATTCTTGACAAAAGTAAACTTAAAAAAAATGAAAAGCTAGATCAAGAAGCTTGGTTGACTTTTAAGAGGTTGCACTGAATTTAGCATTTAAATTACTTTTCAATGGAAAGTAATTGTTTTGGAAAAGGAGGTTATTATATTTACAAAGGAACAAAAATGACTGTACCTTGAAATACTCTATTACAATTTGTGAGTTTAAATATACAAACAAAAAGAAACTATATTCCTAAGAATGAAGAAATCTGGATTCTGGACCACTAGGTCTTCGTAAAAATCTAACTTTGTCACTGCACATACCTGGGTTTTAATATTATCATCTGTAAAATTAGTTGCTACAAGGTTTCTGGGTCACTAGATCTAAACTTTCATTTGCTCTCATGCTGCTACCTCAATATCCAGACAACTCCTGTGTTATACTAAAGACAATCCTCAGTATTTATAGCTTGGATAGTGGTCTAAATTTTTAACAAATGCCACATAGCAGACCTCTACACAAGATACTTTCCCCTAACAGAGAAAATACTCATTTTTATTTGTTGATCTAGAATGTTGATCTTTAAAAAAAAGAGAAAGAGAGAGAGAGAGAAAGCACCAAATACAAGGCACTTTTCTTAGATTATTTTTGTAATTAGAATAATACAGAGCTGCTCGGGTGCGGTGGCTCACGCCTGTAATCTCAGCACTTTGGGAGGCTGAGGCAGGTGGATCACCTGAGGTCAGAGGTTTGAAAGCAGCCTGGCCAACATGTTGAAACCATCTCTACTAAAAATACAAAAAATTAGCCGGGTGTGGTGACAGGCACTTGTAATCCTGGCTACTCTGGAGGTTGAGACTGGAGAATCGCTTGAAACCCGCAGACAGAGGTTGCAGTGAGCCGAGGTCACGCCACTGCACTCCAGCCTGGGCAACAAGAGTGAAACCCCTTCTCAAAAAAAAAGAATAACATAGAGCTACACTTTTGCCCTATTATATTTTTACTATGACATATATAATATGTAACATATAATATAATAAATGTTTTATATATATCTAATTCTATATTTGTCATCTTTTTAATCCGGAAACATCTATACGATGCTCTTTTAATCACAGGTCTGCTAGATCAATAGGGATTTGGCCACAAGAAATATATAAAATACAGAACAACTGAAGTGTTACCTAAGATTTATTTTTTAGTTTTCCCACACAAAATATTCACCTAGAAGGAGTAGACATAAGATAAACTATTAGAATTCTCTCTGTCATTTCGATCTCTTATTCTCTGAAATGTTTGAGGGAATAAAAGTACAAGAAAACGTATTTACCATATTTCCTTAGAAAGGAACTATAAATTACTTACTCAAATGTATTCACCAGAAATACAGCCTGCTGTTACCCTTCTGGGACAATATCTATTTTAGTTATTTGTTAGAAGTTATTAGTATTCTTCAACATTTCTCATTTGAGCATTTTATCCTAAAAGGTATGGATGCCAACTATACAAATCGAAAACTGTGCAGAGAACACTTCATGTTCCATCTAAATATATTTGTCACTTGTATGGAAGCTGTAATCTCAAAAAAGGACACAGCAAGGTTCCTTAAATGTTAGTCCTTCATAGATGATTGCTCGTAAATGAAAGCTATTTTAAAATGCCTTGTGCGCCAGCATAACTTCAGACCACTTGGCTTTTCTCACAGAAAAAAAAAAAAATGGTGGCAAAGACAAGGGAAGGAAAGAGTCTTTTTATATTGTGGGCAAAATTAAGAAATGCAATGTCATACTCGTACCTCAGATAATTATGGATTTACCACTATTCCAGTAAGTTAGAGGAGAGGTTGTGGCCATTTCCTGGAGTGTATATCATTTATATCACTTAGTCCCCTTTACTGTTTTAATTTTTACCGGAATAAATTCCCGGATACTGATGGGCCATCAAGGGTTGCGTATATATATGTGTTTGAACATGTATTAGCCAGTGAAAGAGAATATGTTACATTACAGTTTTGAAATTCTTTGTCTAGATTGTATTACATGTCATGGATAACTTCTAGAAGACACATGTTATAATATGTCTGCCTTTGATAAATCCAGAGTCACTGGGAAAATCAGAAACATTGAAGAGTAACATAGCAATATATTAATAAGTCTACAGAGATTCCATTCTTAGGTCCATGATAATGTGATCACCACTGTGTATGTGGTAGGAGTTGAAACAGACAAAGATGATCAGTTATGGCTGGAATGGTTGGTAGAGCTTAATGGAAAATGTGAAGCTCAGTTGACCTTGAATGCAGACAGAATTTAAAGAATCAAAAAAGAAGCAAGTGATTGAATTAATGTATGAAGAATGAGTGAATGAACGAATGAAGAGAAAAGGCAGCAGTAAGGTGGAAATGAATAGCCAGATAGAAGGCATTTTACATAATAAATATATGTTAGAACATATTGTTGGGACTTATCAATAAACAAAATGTTTACCTTCTAGTCTCATAGAAACTACAATACAGTGGCAGACTAATAGGCTTATGCAAGTGATTGAGGCCAGAATGTGTTACATACATTCCAGAGTATATTAAGAAGTAAAAATAAATACAAAAGACATCATATTAAAGTGAAAAGTAACGTCAGAGGTCACATAGATCAGTCGCATTGTATATGAGATACTCCAAGTGCAGAAGTGTCAAGAACTTAACCAAAGTGGCACAGACTTTAGTATCAGTGCAAAAAATGGAAACTGAATTATAAGATTTGGTATGGTATTCTTTCAGCCACATCAAAAATCTCAACAGAAAGCTTAGGACCAGATAATGGAAAATCTTAAAAGTGAGTCTACAATAGTAGACCTAATAAAAGTAATATTATAAGATGCTTTGCTAAAGAGTATCTTTTGTGTCTGCAACTTATATGATTACATTTAGAAATAATAAGTAGCAATTTTCTTAATTTATATTTATATTAAATGGCATACATTATGGTATTTTTCTTTCACCTTATTTGATTTCTTAGTTTATTGCATTGGTTTTTATATAAGGTTTTGATCATGCATTACATAGAATTTTTCAGAACCAGAACCAATAATAGACAATATCAAGCATGAAAAATGATCTATGTATACATCTTATATGACACATATTGTAAATATTTTTCACAGGCATGTAAATTCTATTTCAAAAGTAATTATAAGGCAAGAAATAAATTGTTTAAAAGACAGGGGTAATTTTCTACACTTAGTTTTCTTACTGCCCCATATGTACTCTCGGGGGTTCTCAGAGAGACTTCCTTATGAAATAGTTATTTATTGCTCCTGATACATAGGGTATATGTTACAGAGAGAGGATAAAACAATTACGTCTTTCATGCCTTGTAAGGACAATCAAGGAAAGCAAGATGAATCGTCACAAGTTCAGAAAGAGGAAAACTTCTGAGATTTCTCAGCAATGAATTCCCTGGGGGACCCGCTGGTTTCCTGCTGGTAGAAGTTCTGTTGTCAGAGTCTTTCATTTGAGCAATGCCACTGTCCTATTTATAGAACACCTGAAGAGATGATTCAGAGCAAAGAGAAAACTGTTAACTATAGAAAGAATTTATAAAATTTTACTAGAATGCCTAAACCTAGTGACATAGGAGGGTGAAAAATACAATCATTAAACAGTGTGACATAAACCTCCTTGTAGTCAATGCTTAGTACAGTATCTGATACAAAATATGCTTTAATTAAATAATGATAAAAGAATGAATTCATTAATGGCCTTACAACTCTACATGTAAGATATTCTGCAACTGACTACGTAAAAATGTTTAGTCAGTAGCACACCATTTCTCCCCATACAATGAGTCATTCTACAAGGGAAAAATCACACCCTTTATTTTTATACTACTGTGAAGATACAGAAACTCTCTGCAGATATTAAAGAAGATAAAATGAAAAAACATTACACACCAGATTGTTGATAAGTTAGAAGCATACACTTAGTGTTAATTTTATTAAAACAAATAATAAATAATATCAGGCTTTAACTAGCTTAGAGTATTATGATTGAATTGAGGACCCGAAATAATAACCCAGGGAAGGGTTACATAGGATTAGAACAGTCCACCACATAGATTTAAATATTCCAAAATATTAGTGAAAATATTGCCAAATGCAATACATCCATTAATAGAATAATGTTAGTTGATTTTTAGAATCACAACCTAATGACATTATGGGGAAAAATGAATCTAAATGCATTAGAGGTGATTTAGCTTACCTCACCTTGATGGTGAATTGTTTCTCTAATTTACTCTGTAGTCTTGCAAATAATTTAACTCTGTTTCTCAATTATTTCTACTTAAATGTATACTAATTTCAGGGAGTTTATGGGGAAAAATGCAAAATGATGAAGTAACTAAGTTTTTAAATGTGGCAGTCAATTGAATTTCTCATTTTATAGATAAAATATAAAAAATCATAACACCATCTGTCTCAATTAGCACAAGTCCAGCAGGCAAATAAAATAAAAATAAGCAAATAAATAAATAAAGATTTTTGCAGGAGGGAAAAAGATATACCCAATTGGTTTTCATGGTATGACAGCAGTCATTTATAGTAGACAATTAGGGTACTGGGGGAGTTACAGGAGTTATGGGCCCTAATAATTTTAGAGTGAAGTTTCAGACCAAGAGAAGCTCAGGCTTGATTTGTTGAAACAAAATAAAAAACATTACTTACTATGTGTAGTAACTTACCTACTAAGGAAGGGCACACTAATTATATGATGATTAGGAAATTGCTGAGAATATATAATAAGAAAAGTCCTTTAAAGTCACTTATCTCCTGAAATGTTGTAGACATTTATTAGATATACACTAGTAAGTAGAGTCATCATTATGTGCTTGCTATACTGAGCTAGGTTACAGCACACAGGTGTTTCAAATCCAAATGTGGGTGAGAATGACTATAACCTTCACTCAAAGTCACTTTACCTTTGGATTCTTGGAGGTCTTCAAGTAAAAAAGTTAAAGTTATAAACCAGGTAATAAAAACAGTGAGTGGAAAAGTTTCCCCATTGCCTACCTTATGACTCAAAGAATTGCATCTGACTCTTGGTGATCTTAGCAGGTTATACAACAGAGTGAGGTACCCATGAGCTTGGAGAATCATAGAACTGTAGGCCCACTGCTGTTACACTTCAGCCATATCAGCACTCAGCAACAGCTTATAAAGCCATCCACGAAAACAGTTTGGCTACTCAGAAAGTTATGGCATCATGGAGGCCTCACACATGATCACTGGATCCAGAAAATCTTGGTATGAGGACACTGGGGCCATCTCCCACTATCTACATTTGTACTTGAGAACTTAGAGAATTTTCACTCAGGTATACATAGAGGCATTCCACAAGGATCACAGACTATGACCTAACACACCTCCACTTTCACCTTTGTCTTCGTTTTATAGATGGAGACATTCAAATTCATTAGGCTACATACGTGTTTTAAAGTCATAGAGTTAGTGAGAGCGAGACCTATTTTCCCCTGTGGTTAGTAAGAGGCTTGATCTGGCAACCTTATTTAACCACTCTGCGGTATTGTCTTTCCAACAGATACAAAGATTATCTGCCCCGGATAATCGAAATAGCCATCAGACTGCTTGGACCCATGGAAATGATAACTAGCTTAATGAAAGAATTCCCTGTATGACTTTCAGAAGGTTCTATGACTTCTCTGTACCTTAGGTTCCTCATTAATAAAATGAGGAGAGCAATGGTGCCTACCTCAAGGGGTTGCTGGTAAATTAAATGAGTTAATAATTAGAAAGCAACTAGGAGAGGACCGGGGTCAATGTAAGTTGTCTTATGACTCTGTGTAAGTGATTATGGCTATGATTATAATGACGGTGGCGATGATGGTGATGATCACTTTTCCTTTTAGGGATGGAAGGGGAGATTCATTTATCTGCATGCCTAGTCATGGAAAGCAAATATTAATATATATTGTGTCTCACATATTTTGGCAACACAGGTTTTGAGTTCACCAGAATCTCAGGTTCCAGTAATGACTTATAAATCCCGTCATCAACAAAGGATATAGTTCTGTCAGTGACTGCTACAAATAACTTGTGTTTTATGTACCAATAACCACTTTCAACCATCCCTACAAAAGTCAACTCTCTTGTCAAATTCCCTATACTTCCCTAATGTCATGTTTCCCTTTTGTGATTTCCTTTTTTTCTTTAATGTCAATATCAAATATTCATTTTACTTGATTTCACTTCTATGAAAATACATGATGGAGAAAAATAGAACATGCTATATCTGAGGCTTAAAAACCCTTTGGGATTTTTCAGGTCATATTCTATCATCTGTCTCCCCCATTCACTGCAAAGGATTTGAAAAGGCAGCATCTGAAGAAAAACTTTGCATATTTCAAATTTTGGCTTACAGCTAACCTGCTTTGCTACTGAGAGAATGCTCTGAAGGCTAAAATATAATCATTCAGGCATAAGCACATATCCAGAGGTTCTAATGTTTCTGTAGATGCCTGCTGCTGATAGCTAATAGGTTCTAGTGTTTATTTGTTTCAGTCAGGAAGTTTAACTTTTATAAAACTCAATTTACTTTCAACAAAACAAGGAACAAAACTCTATAAAAATTCTATAAAATATTGGTCTAGTTTTGTCTTTTCAACCATTACTTTATAATAATGACTGTCAAGTGGACATGTACATATTTCCTCTCCATGATTCTGATCTGTATTTTCATTTTCATGAAGGATATTTCTTTCTAAGTTCACTCTAATAAAACGATAGAAACAAGAAATAATAATACTAGTAATAATTGCAATTTATTCAATAACTTCCACTTAATTGGCACTCTTGATTACTTTATATGCATTGTCTAATTTACTTTTTCCTTAAGTTTAATAATCCTTTGAGATGAATATGTATGGCTACTTTACCTTGAAAAATTGAGGTTCAAAGAAATAAAATACTTTCCAAATTACATATTTAGCATGAAGATGTATTCTCACAACCTCTTAACCAAACCTCTCTATGTCTTGTATCCTCAACATTTATTAATATCGTAAAGTGATGTTCCAATTTCTAGCCCCCATGTTTAAATATATATTTTACTCTAGAAATCTTCATCCAGTCTTCCATTTTTTATTTTTATTTTTATTTTTTTTGAGATGGAGTCTCACTCTGTCCCCTAGGCTGGAGTGCACTGGTGCGATCTCAGCTCACTGCAAGCTCCACCTCCCGGGTTCAAGCCATTCCCCTGCCTCAGCCTCCCAAGTAGTTGGTACTACAGGTGCCTGCCACCATGCCTGGCTAATTGTTTGTATTTTTAGTATAGATGAGATGGGTTTTCACTATGTTAGCCAGGATGGTTTCCATCTCCTGACCTTGTGATCTGCCCGCCTTGGCCTCCCAAAGTGAAATCTTGCCTTCTTCTTCCATCATCACTTCCCTAATTTAAAAAAAAAATGGTTTTATTATTTCTAAAATTGGCATGCTATTCATATTCCACAGATTTATTCATTTCGGCTAACTCTGAAGATAACAGGGGCAATCTTTATTTAAAACAATTATACTTTTCTTACTTACAAGGTTCTTTTTTTTCTCTTTTGTTTCCTACAGGATAATAAGAATGCAGATTTATTAGCTGACTTATATGCAACTCATCACTTTTTGTGGGCACATATTGAACACTTCCACCAAGCCACCCAGCACCCAAGCTGTATTAGGCTGCTCACTATTTTCAATCACACTACAATGTTTCATGGCTCCCCATAGGGACAGAGAGACACAAAACATTCCTCTTGGCTGGAGTATCTTTCTCTAGCCTATTCCTCCCATCTAAAACATATAACTATTCTTAACCATCAGCTCCAGATATCCCTCCATGCTAAAATTTAACTGCTAAGCTTTTGAAATGAAACTGGTTTCTTTCTAGGTTTCCTTAGCATTTTGACACACCTCTGCTGTTTCACTGGTTGTATGGCATGAACATTTATCTGGCTATCTATCTGTTAAGTAGATGAATGAATAAAAATGAATGAATCACAGAATCAAACTTTATATCACATTATCAAGAAGATATAAGCATTCATATATCAGGATTCTAGAACTCTGGACCTAGTTCTGACATTTCTAGTTTGTAATCTTGGAAAAAGTCATTAGCCAGTGTGTGGACTGAGGGTATTAATGCATCACCTGCCTGGGAGCTGGAGTTTGCAACTGATTTCTACTCAACATGCCTTTTAGCTTTAGGACCTATAAGTCTATGAAACAGTAATTTGAAATAGTCTCTCAATAGGTCATTATCCAGAGGAAAATAGTTATATTGAATAATTTTTTTCTAAAAAACATTTCTCTGTACCCTGCCTCATCACTGACTTTTTGTTTCATCTCTATTCCAACTCTTTCATTTTGCTTGGGGCAGTTATAAAATGTTAGAATAGTCACCAAAATGCTGAAAAGGAACACATTTTGCCCCTGGTTAGAATAAGAATCTATTAATGCTTTATCATTCTGGTAGACAAGTATACCTAGGCAATGAGTGAAATGCTGAGCCAGTTCTGGTATTAATCATCTGAAACAGCTAAGGAGTTATTGTATATTTCACCATACACAGACTCCAGTTACTTAATTCATAATACAATAAATCAGTGATCTATGAATCCCTAACATTATTCCAACTCACTCTCAGATCTAAATGATTGTTTATAAAACAGATAAACTCTGCTGTTAAAAAGCAAACATAAAATTTCTGGTTTGGAAAACAGCATAACCTATTTGGAATATTTGATTTCTGATTTAGGCAACCTTCCAATTCTATTTAGCTTCAATATTCCTTGGATTATCTGAGTACTCTTATTACATAGGGGCCAAAATAATATTTTGTAGGTTATTAGTTCAACTACATAACTGGGAGACAAAAATTGCTAGTTAATTTAATAAGGCAAAAAGTTACATCTGCCCTACCTAAACAGCCTATGTAAATAATCCAAGGCTGGTGGTGCCATTACAATTAATAAAACCCATACCATTCTACATTGCGGCCATTGGAAAAAGAGAAAAAAGAAAGTGTTGAAAATAACTCAACTATAAGGACACAACCCACTAGTTGTACAAATCACTCTTATTCACATCCTATTAGCTGGAATTTGCTGAGCATGTGGCCACAGCTTTCCCTGAGGGAGCCTGATAAATCTAGGAATTATGCAAGAGGGACCTGGGTCCAGTTAATAATTAAATATTCTATTACTAAAGGAAGAAAGGGAGAATGGCAAATAGTTGAGAGTCTCAGTTAAAAGCATAGACCAACAAAGCACAAGTGTTCCAAAGTAGAGGCCAGGATGGAATGAAATGAGGAAGCTATGGCTATAAAGTAAATAGGAGGCTTTATCATGAAGGGTCATGTAGGCCATTTTTAAAGACTTTGGCTTTTACTTTAAGTGAAATACGAGAGTAACTGCAGAGTTTTGAACTGGAACGTTACACAATTTGACTTATACCTTGAAGGATTTCTCTACTTCAGCTTCTTCACTATGAAAAGATCATAGATTTTTAAAAGTAACATTTTTGAGATGTATTAGTGATAAGGACAGAAGGCAGAGAAATTCTAGGCAGAAAATGGCAAGTCCCCAGCGAAACCCTATCCTCAGCTGAAAAGCCTGAAACTGCAGCCAAAAGCAAGAGCTTATATCCCCGTTTTTTTTTTTTTTGCTGGAATGTTGCCTTTTCCTAAACCACCCATGGCCCCGCCCTGCCCCATCCTGTGCCTATTGAAACCCCAGACTCAGTGGGTAGATGGGACTATGGTTGGATGTTGGAGAGAAGCAGCTTGACTTCAGAGGGACAGTTTGACAGAATAACTTTGGAGAAGAATCTAGCCGGAGACAGCCAGACTTCAGGGGAACATTATCTACCACCTCATCCCCTTGTCAGCTCCCTTTGCACTGAGAGCCACTTTCATCAGAAAAACAAGAAACAAAAAAAATCACCTGCATTTACTGTCCTTCAATTCGTTAGTGAGACCTCATTTTTCCTGGAGGAGCCACGAGTGTGATCCTCCACGAGTGTGTAATGCTGATCCTTTGCCCTCGCTGGCAGAGCGCAGCCGCTCCATGCAAAAAGGCAAAGGGCTCACTGGCCTGTTAACATTGAGGCTGTCCGTGGATGACAGAGCTAAAAGGGCACTATAACGTGCCCTCTAGGGGGTCGGGGACCACAGGCATCCCCACCTAAATGCTGCTGCAGGGCCCGCATGGAGTATGCTCCTGCCAGAGCCCAAAAGCGCTGGTTCCAGCTCCTGCATCCAGTCAACTGTGTGCTCCCTCCCACGATGGGTGAGACACAGTGGGTCTGAGTAAGTGGGGTTTGATCCCACTGGTGCTGACTCAGCTGGTCAACTCCAGCACCCTTACACTCCAGTTCCTGCTTTATTCGCTCATGCACTCCCTCCAGCAAGGAGTTGAGAGTGGCGGGCTGAAGAAACAAGACACTTCTGTCACAAAACCCATGAAAGGGTCAGGGAAATATCCTGCTCCATCAGGATGTTATTGCACAGTCCAGATGAGTGATCATTATAGCTCAGATCACGTTGTCATACTAGAAATAATAAAAGTTTACATTTGGGTATACATTGAAAATGAAGTCACATGATTATGGAGTGGTGTGAAACAAAGGATGTCGTAATGGTTGTTGTCTTGAAAACCCAGATATAAAGAATTTCTGGCCAGGTGAGGTGGCTCATGCCTGTAATCCCAGCACTTTCGGAGGCCAAGGTGGGCAGATCACTTTAAATCAGGAGTTCGAGACCAGCCTGGCCAACATGGTGAAACCCTGTCTCTACTATTGTCTGTAACCCCAGTTACTCAGGAGGCTGAGGCAGGAAAATCACTTGAACCCAGGAGGCAGAGGCTGCAGTGAGCCAAGATCATGCTACTGCACTCCAGCCTGGTTGACAGGTGATACTCCATCTCAAAAAAAAAAGAAAAAGAAAATAAAAAACAAAAAGAATTTCCATCAAGGTAGGGTCCAGTGGCACACGCCTGTTATCTCAGCACTTTGGGAGCCTGAGGCAGGAGAATTTTTTGAGACCAGGAGTTTGAGACCATTTGAGCAACATGGAAAGATCTTGTCTCTACCAAATAATAATAATAATAAGTCAGACATAGTGGCATGCACCTATAGTCTCAGCTACAGTCCCAGGAGGCTGAGGCAGAAGGATGACTTGAGCCCAGGAATTTAAGGTTACAATGAACTATGACTGCACCACTGCACTCCAGCCTGGGAAATAGAGTGACACTTTGTTAAGAAAGATAAAGAGAAAGAGAAGGAGAAAAGGAAAAGAAAGAGAAAGAAAGACAGACAGAAAGAAAGAAAAGAAAGAAAGAAAGAAAGAAAGAAAGAAAGAAAGAAAGAGAAAGAAAGAAAGAAAGAAAGAAAGAAAGAAAGAAAGAAAGAAAGAAAGAAAGAAAGAAAGAAAAAGAAAGAAAGAAAGAAAGAGAAAGAAAGAGAAAGAAAGAAAGAAAAGGGAGGGAGGGAGGGAAGGAAGGAGGGAGGGAAAAAGAGAAAGAAGAAAAAAGTGTTGCCATCAAATGAGAGGTGAAAGGCTGTAATTAGAGTAGGTCATGTATATAGGAAATGTCAGGAATTCACTTTTGAATACATTTTGTTTGAGATGCATGCATATACAAATTGAGATGCTGAACAGACAGTAGGAAAAATAGGTATAGAGTTATGAAGAGACTCCTGAGCTCCATGTATTAATTTGGGTATAGAGCACAAGAAGATGGATATTTAAACTTGTTGGACTGAGATAACATCAACAAAGGAATAAACAGTAAAAGAAAGGGGTTCAAACTTGTCTTTTGAGGCAAATATTGAGAGTAAAACCTATAGAGGAGAAAACAGTTAAAAAGAGAGGGAGAAGTAATAAAGACAAGTGAAGAAAGTGGATTAAGGAAGAGTAATCAAATACCTGTTAAAACCTAATAATTACCTAAGCAAATAAATATGAAGAATAGCATTATATTCAGTGGAAATTATTGGCAATCTTAAAGAGCTCAGTTTCACCAGGGTACTTGGTGTGAAAATGATTAAAATGGTTGTAAGCGAGATTCAGAAAGCAGGAATTAAAACAGAAATTGTAGAAACATTTTTGAGAAGGAAGGAAACAAAAATGGATCAATGGCTGCAAGGGAAGTAGGATATATGTGTATAGAAAATAATAGAGAATAAAAAGTATATCATGTATTAGTTTTCTAACCGTTATTGTGAAGTAAAAGAAGGCAACAAAACAACATTGGAAGAAAAAAAAATCTGTAACTTTTGAAGATATATGGTTGCCTATAAAGAAACCTTAAGTCAAACATTTTTGTGATTACAGTTATTATTAGCTTATTCTTACTCTCTTTTCTGTTATACTAGAATTAAAATGATTCATGTACCACAGTTTTCAATATTATATTATTCTGTATTTGTCTATATATTTTCCTTTACCAGTGAGAGTTATAGTGTTCTATGTTTTCATGTTGCTGTTTAGCATCCTTTCATTTTAACTTGAATAAATCCCTTTAGCACTTCTTGTAAGGAAGTTCTACTGATGACAAATTGCCTGTTTTTTTTTTTTTTCTTTCTTTTATTCTGGAAAAGTCTTTATCTCTCTTTTAATTTTAAAGGCCTTTTTTTTTTTCCAAGTGTAGTATTTTGTTTGTCAGGGTTTTTTTTTCTTTTCTTCCCTTTTCTTTTCTTTTCTTTTCTTTGTTTTTAACAATTGAATCACTCTTTCTTGCCTGCATGGATCTGTTGTAAAATCTGTGTATATTCTTATAATGTTCCCTTGTATGTGATAAATCTCTTTTCTCTTCCTTCCTTCAAAATTCTCTCCAACTTCTCTCCAACTTTAACTTTTGACAATTTAATTATAATGTGTCTCAGTATAGATCTCTTTATGTCAGATCTTTTCAGGATTCTTTGGGCTTTATATGTATGTTTGCATTCCTCTACAGATTTGAGAAGTTTTCAGCCATTATTTTACTAAATAAGCTTTCTGCTTCTTTACCTTTCTCTTCTCCTGGGAATTTAATAATGAATTCGTTTGATGATGTCTCATAAGTTCCATGCCTCTGACTGGGTAATTTCAAATGGCATATCATCAAGCTTGCAGATTCTTTCTTCTGTTTGTTTGAATCTGCTTTTGAAGCACTCTATTGAATTGTTCAGTTCAATCATTGTACTATTTAGCTCCAGAATTTCTGCTTCGTTATTTTATATCATTTCCTTTATTTTGCTTAACTTCTCATTTTGTTCATTTATTGTTTTCCTGATTTATTCTATTTGTGTACCTATGTTCTCTTATAGCTCACTGAACTCCTTTAAGGCAATTATTTTGAAACCTTTTTCAGGCAGCTCATAGTTTTCAGCTTTTTATAAATGGTTACCTGTGCCTCATTTGGATCCTTTTGTAGTGTCATTTTTCCCCTAATTTTTCATGATCCTTCTGGCCTTGTGTTAGTATTTGTGCATTTGATGAAGCAGGAACTTCTTCCAGTCTATACAGACTGGCATGGAAGGGATACCCCTTTACCAGTCATCCTAGTCAAAGATTTTGAATAAGACAGCTCATGGGTTTCATGTTCAGGACTCTTAGCAGGGTCTGAGGGCAGGTGGACCTGGTGTCTGGGTCCACAGGTAGGCAGGCCTAACACCAAAGTCCAAGTGTGAGAAGTTCAGTTATAGTTTCTGTGGGCAAGTAGATTCAGTGCCATGGTGCCAGAGAATATGGGTGAGCTGGCTCAATGCTGCAGACCACAAGTGGCCTTGCTGCTGCACAGGTCCAGTTGGGGAAATCCTGGTGCCTGTGTCCATAATAAAGTCAGATACTCTCTTCACTCTTCTTTTCCCTCACAGAGATAACATAGGCTGGGAGATTTTGGGGGGTGCTGCACTGTGCTGGCTTGGGGAAGGGGTAACAAAAGTAAAATAAAACCATGTTTTCCTGCCCTTTTCAACTCATTTTTATTCATTTCTGTATTCTACTCAGATGCTTTAACTTCTCACTTGGATTCAGAATTCTATTGAAGGTATTTTCATCTTTGGATGGTTGTTAAATCTGTATTTTGTGGGCATGCAAGGGCTGAAAACTCCCACTGTTGCTGAGGTCACTTCTAAGTTGACATTTGGCTCAATTATGTACAAACAACTTGACATTTTGAAACTAAATTTTATGTGTGTGGCAGAGACAATGCCGTTTCTGAAAATATAGGAAGTCTATATTTCCCAGCACTTCTGGAATCTAGGTGCAGCTATGTAACTAAATCTGGCCAAAGAGATATATACACGTGTGTGTATACACAGACATGTATATATGTGTATATCTGTGTGCACACACACATATGTGTGTAGATACATATATGACATATATGACTTCTAGTTCTGATTTCTACTTTCTTTCTCTCTTGTTTTGTTTTCTTTTTTGAGACAGTGTCTTGCTCTGTTGCCCCATCTGGAGTGCAGTGGCATGATCTTGGCTCACTGCAACCTCCACCTCCTTGGTTCAAGCAATTCTCCTGCCTCAGCCTTCTGAGTAACAGGAATTACAGGTGCACACCACCACATCTGGCTTCTTTTTTTTTTTTTTTTTTGTATTTTTAGTAGAGACAGGGTTCCATAGTCTTGGAAAGGCTGATCTTGAACTCCTGACCTCAAAGGATCAATCCACATCGGCCTCCCAAATTGTTGGGTTTACAAGCGTGAGCCACCAAGCCCGGCCCTGACTTCTACTTTCAAAAGGTCTTTTTTTTCCTCTCTTCATTATTTTTCTATCAAAATGTGGAAGATCCAGTAGTTTATTCTGCAGCAGTGCCACTAGATAGAATGAGTCAAAACTCCTGAAATATGTTTACTGAAGTTTCCCCATTCATGGCATTCCCTACCATCCTAACATGCCAGGTACTAAGGGGTTTCCTGGTATGCAGGACTTTCAGTACTAAAACCAGAATAATCCCATGCAAGCCCGAACTATTGGTCAGCCAACCAGGCATGCTCTATAAGAAAACAGTGTAAGGGAGAAATATTATTTTATTGTATTAAGCCACTGAGATTTAGAAATTTATTTTTATAACAGCAATTAGCCTACCTTTAGTAACAGAAATTAATATCTCACAGTATTGTACTACCAAAGCAAACACATTGGTTTAGATAATAAATAATGAGGAAAGTGACATCAACAGCTGGAAAGATGCTGATCCATGCTTTCCCACGGTGAAGCTCTTGATAATATTGTGACTGTGTTAATATTGGAGGCAGATTACAGGTATTCTAAACTAGTAACACTAGGAGAAGAAATCAGAAGTCACTTGTGTCCTCTGTGATGGTGTGTTTTTAAAAATGTAAAGGGCAACTGTATTACAACTTTTGTGAAATGTAGAAAGCAATTTCATTACAATCTAAAACATATATTAAAACCACGTTGCAGCTGCACAAAAACAGACATCAGGCCAGATTTGTATATAGTATTCACATATATGTAAAACAAATCACAACCTCATATGCACAGATCCATAAAAAGTAGCATTTTTTCTTGAATCTCTCTTCATTTAAAAGAGATTACTCAGAAAATGCATCCATGTAGGATATATAAGATCCATAGGCATCCATGTGTTACGATGCATCTTTCCCTTGCTGTCAACCACTGCTTGTCTTCCCCATTTAAAACCTTGGCGATACATTCCTTTTCTCACTCTCTTATATGAATCACTGTTAGTTTATCATCAATTGCATTTACATTTATGTGTCATTAAGCCAGGCTCTTCCAACTAACTTTTAACTTTGCCAGCATTTTTATACCAATAGTACTACGATGCAACCACATAGTACTGTCATGGACTTTATCCCAGTGAGATACACAGAAAGAGAGGCCTGGACAATATTGAAAGAGTACAATTAACCCTTTCCAAACTTTTCCTTTTCTATTATTGTACTGTGGCATTTTGTTGCTTGTTATCACCATCTTTGGAAACTATTGCTTGAAAATACCACTTAAAACCCTTTAAGAAAATTGTATTTATTATTTGAATGTTTGTGCAAATTGAAATAAAATATGCATTTCAATCATTGTTTAGATCTCTATGTTATTCATCACACAAACCATATTAATGCTATAGCAGCATCTTTCTAATCTTCCTATGACAGAGTTCAGCAAGATATCTCCTTGATTAACTTCCTTAAGATTAGCTTCCTTATTGTATTCAAGTCTTTTCTAAATTATTACTTTCTTAAGGAATCTTGTAGCACAACCCGACTTAATATTGCAATCTCATCCCTGGGAATTGTGACCCTCTAGTTATCTTTATTTTTTAATTGATTGCTAATTTAATTTATTATATAAAGAGATAATATTTTCAGCATGATAACAATCTTTGAAATATTTCGAGCTTTTCTTTGTAACCCAGTACACGGTCAATTTTCATAAGTGTTCTTTATGCTTGAAATGTATTCTGCTATTGTTGAATATAATGTACATTTATCCATAGATGAAATAAATTAATTGCGTTATTAAAGTCCTTTTATCCTTAGTAATTTTTTTCTGCTAAATTATCAATTACCAACAGAAGCATAATAAAAATCTCCCACTCCAACAGTGAATGTTTTTCTTTTTCCCCTGCAGTTATGTGAATTCTTTACACATTTTTGAGGCTGATATCAGTTGTATGTAAGTTTTTAGTTTTTGTATATTTGTGTTCATTGAACTTTTATCAAGCATATAGATATCCTCTTTAATTCTAATAATGTTTATTGCCTTTAGATAGAGTCCAATTTTTATGGACTTAAGCTCATTTGCCCTCCGGTTTCTTTTTGCATCTAGCTAAATGGAGGAACCAGCAAGAAATCTACGGTCAAGATAGTGTTTCTCTACCGGAGGCCACAACTTCTGTAGACCCATTCTCTCCTAAGGCTGCATATCTTGCATTTGCTCTTTCCTTTTTGAGATGTGGTGTTGGTGATGCCCCACCCTCATCAACTACCATTGCTATTCTGGGGGTGCTTCACATTGCACAGCTACTTTTCCTTAACATGTTTGTAAATTAGTTCTTTCATAAAGTTATCCTCAGTTACCTTGTTTGAGTGTATCTGGCTTATCTGTTTCATGCAGCCCAAGATACAATAAGGAGATTGATAGAATATTTCTTCATTACATATCAAAAGCCACACATTTCCCAGCTGGAATACAGTAATGGCCACCTTACCTTCCATAAACAATTCCTTCCAAATCTTAAGAGATGTTACCTAAGGTACACTATTTACATGTATCAATTTTGGTATCAGTTCAGATGCACTTAAATGCAAGTGATACCAAATTCAAATGCTTATAAATTAAACCTGGACATTTACATTTTTTGAATGGAAATCATACAGAGAAATACATTTTTCCTAGGAAACATTATATGAAGTAATATATCCATATATCTATGTATATATATGAAAACCAAAGCAAATGTTACAATAATTATAGTTGCACACAGTACCTGTACTGCACTATGCAATTTTCGATTCCATTCTATGCTTCTCAGAAAATATTCTATTGCCTTCTTACATTTATTTCATGTTCAACTCACAGCCTTGTGTTTGAAAAATATTGACTACAACTCTAAGGTCATTTACACAAAGCCACTCTTAGATGCAAAGGAGCCTAGGAAAATGAGTAGCTAATCATTTAACCTCTTTAGTAGGATATGGAAAGAGTGTGTGTGTGGGGGGGCAGCATTTGAGAAAGCAGTAAAATAAACAATGATATCTGCCAAAAATACTTACCAGGAAGGAAAAGCAAGCACCATCTTAAGTGGTGAAATATCAAAGCTATTTTCATTAAAATTATGATCAATTCAGAAATCCCATTAGCATTATTTCCATTTCAATATGATTTTGGGGGATGACTTACAACCACAAGACAATAAAATAATGTAAGTTATATAAATATTAGAAAAATGTGACACATAACATGACAAAAATTTTAATAAAATGTAGAGTTACTAGAATTAATGTAAAATTTTAGCACACTAAATAAAAAATAAATAGCCAAAAACATTTTTTTTTCCAACCAGGCAATATCAAGGAAGAAACAAAAAAAAGTCAATTCACTATTAGAACATTTGTTTAAATTAGCATAATTAATAATTTTCCAATAATATTATGTATAGAAATCTACCCTACACAATACAGTTACTATCAGAAAAAAAATATTATCTTGCAGTGTTATTTATATTGATGCTGCCTCAAAATTTTCTTTAAATCTGAAAACTGACAGAAACAGTAATTAATAAATTGTGCCATATTTCTGCTATGTAAATTCTTATATGCAAATATTTATGCATATTTATACTATATGCATCTAAAAATGAATGAATATAAGGTAATATGTTTATGACCTTGTAACAAGTAAACATTATCTTAAGACACAAATGGCATAACAATAAATGAAAAAAATTATATTTTATCAAAATTAAAATCTTTGGTTTAATCAACAACATTAAGAAAATAAAGGAAAAGAAGTAGGGTAAAAATCATCAATATACAGGTATCTGATAAAGAACCTGTATCTGACATATTTTAGACCATTATAATTAGAAAACAGTGAAATCAAGTCAATTAAGAGAAAAGACTCAATCAGACAGTTTATGGAAGAAAATATATGAATGACTTATAAGCACAAGACAAGTCGCTCCACAACCTCAATTAGAAACAACTTCATACAAACTAGAATTGAATGTTATGGTAATTTCTTAAGTTAAACATACCCCTATCTAATAAGCTAGAAACTTATAGGTATTTGCCCAAGTAAAACAGAAATGTATGTCCACAAAAAAGAATGTAAAAGAATCATAACAGCAGCCTTATTTATAGCAATAACTGAAAACAATTCAACTGCTTATCAAGAGGAAACTGGTTAAACAACTGGTGGTATATTTATACTACTGAATAATAATGAACAATAATAAACAGGTGATTCTTACAAGCATCATTCTTAAAAGCATTTTATTGAGCGATAGGAGCCAACCAGAATAAAAACATGACTCCACTAACCTAAAGGACAAGGATAGGCAAAAACACAAATCAGAGGTGATTGTCTTCAGGTATAAATTGAAAATAGATAATAGTTCCATTCTGCTATAATGGAACTATTCTAAGTACTAAGTGGGTAGTTGCAAAAGTTGTATTTTTGTTTTCAAAATTTCTCAAACTATACGATTAAGATCTGTGCACGTTTCTGTAAATATATCTCATTTTAAAATTATTGATTAGAAATACTAAATCATGACATATCCAAGTTTATTTTTATAGCAGACATGTCTATTGTAATATCTTAAAATCTTTATTCACTGATGATATCAATTTTGCTAATTTTTTATAAGAAAAAAACAAGCAAATTAACCAGTAGCAGTAAAAATTAATTTTAATGAAGTTTTTATGTATGGTGGTATGGTTTACTGGAAATAGCATTGGCATAGGGTGTAGGTGATGTTTTCTTTTGTGTTGGTCCTACGATTAATCTTCTCAAATGCATTATAAACACTATGCCATTGATTTTCTTTTCTGTGAAATAAGTTGGTGTGCCACTTATCAATGCAGTTTCCTTCAGCTCTGTGTTTACCCTTCATTGCTTGCTCTGCAAAAATAAAGATGGATCTTTCAAATACTTTTTCTTTGCATGATGAAAAGAAAAATGGTGTGATGTTAAGTAGAAGATGCTGGATGGACATTGAAGAGGAAATGTATTCTGTCTCTTCCTGGTTCTTGTACATTTTTCTCACCAGGCTCCTACAGTGTGTAATTTCTCCCATGTATGCTTCCTGCAATGAATAGCTTTTCCAGTGTCCAGTTCCTGTGGCATGCAACAGTCTAGGGGACCCAGGGCCCATCAGCTTCTCCCAGTACACAGTCTGGCAATGTCAATATGTAGTGCCACCAGTGAGGTACCTCCCTTTAAATGGCCTCATTGCATTTCTTCAGGATAATCTGCAGCAAGTTCTGGGCATGAGACTTCTCTGCAGGCAGATTGCTGGAGCACCTCAAAGGGAAGATTTTCATCAATTTCCATGAACATACTGTATCAGTGATTTTTTCATCATCTGCTACATTATGACCACACTCTTCCCATTGAGGTCTTGGTTTCTTCCATGAGTGAAAACTGTGTCTTTCTAGCATCATGTATTAGTTTTTTTCATGGCCATGCAAAGTCACCACAAGTTTACACGTTTAAAACAACATACGTTTAGCTCACAACTTCTTTGGGTCAGAAGTCTTGGCACGGCTAAACTGGGTTCTCTGTTCAGGGTCTCACATGACTATAATTAATGTCTTGGCCAGATTTCATTTTCTTCTGTAGCTCAAGATTCCCTTCCTAGAAATGTGGTTATTGGCAGAATTTAATTCCTTGAAGCAGTAGGACTGAGCTCCCTGTTTTCTTTCTAGTCAGAGGCTGCTTAGCCCTTAGAACCTGCCAGAAATTTCTTGCCATGTGGCCTTATCCACTTCTTGCCATGTGAAGAAGTATATGTCAGTGTACTTCAAAGCTAGCCAGGGAGAGTTTCTTTCTCCAGTTTCCCAAGACAGAGTTCCATATAATGAAAACACAATTAGAGCTGTGATGCCCCATCATGTTTCAACCTTCTACTGGTTGGTAGTCACGGGTTCTACCCACACTCAAAGGAACAGGATTTAATGGTAAAACACAGGGGGGCAGAGATCTTGGGACTTGCCTGAGAATTCTACCTATCCCAGATGCTCTCTCCTAACCCAAGTGATAATGGTTCTTTCTGTTTTCTGAACTCCTTAGGGTTCCTTTTACTTCTCACTAGCCAGTCTCCTGTTACTCCAATATCCTGCTGTAATTAATTCTTCATATCATAGAGAAAAACTTTGTCTATAAAGTGTCAAATAATAAATATTCCGTGCTTTCAGGACAAATATGGTCCCTGTCACACATTGATACAGGAGTTAAGAAGAAATCACTTAGGCAGATAGTGAAGGTATGGAAGTCCTCTGTAAGACTTTTCTGTTTAATGAAAAGCAGCCCTAAATTGTTTTCTAACAAAGAACAACCCGTAAAGTCGAGCCGCAGACATAAACAAGCAAGCTGGGAGCTTGCATGGGTGAATGCCAGCAGAATCTAAGGACTAGACATGCTCAAGATGGTGGCTCCATCTTCCCTTGTCTGCCAGCCACGTGTGCAGTAAGAAGTAGACAAGATAGCTCCAATCAGCTGGAAAGCCCATTTTCACAATAAGATTCGGGTGGGGCAACCCACCTTCCCCATGCACTATGTAACCGTCATACCTGATCAAACCAATCTGTGAGCCCTATGTAAATCAGACACTGCCTCTTCAAACCTGATTATACAATTCAGCACAACTGCCACACGCGGATCCTTTCTGCTCAGAGATCCCTGTTTCTATAGAGAAAACTGTTTCTCTTTCTCTTCTGCCTATTAAACCTCCACTCCTAAACTCCTTGCGTGTGTCTGTGTCCTAAATTTTCCTGGCCTGCGACAACAAATCTCAGGGTATATACCCCAGACAACATAGATGCTTCTAAACGCTATTTTTCATTCTTGTTATTTTAACAAAATTTAGACTCTTAAAACTTAAAAGTCATCTCTAGCTCAAGGACCATACAAAAACAGGTTATGGGCCAGATTTGGCACATGGGCCATAGTTTTCTCGTCTCTTTTATATATTCAGTTTTCCCTAGTCAAATAGCTTTGGGGTTTCTGTTTCCTGGTTGGATCTGGAGGGAAAGGAGATAGATTCTGAAAGATGAGAGTCTTTGTGGTTTTAGGCTTGAGTGCAGTGCTGAGCTAATTGGCAATAAGGAAAGGGATGCTCCTTGGTAATCCATGACATGCAATGGCATCATGATTAAGCAAGCTATCTCCTGTGGTTGATGAAGTCTCACTTGAAGCAATTCCCTTGGAGGCTCAAGAGCCTGCTACACTAGACCAAGTGTAGTAGTAGCAATGACCAGAAGGACTTTGGTATGAGAGAAATATTTTTTAATGCAAGTTTAATATTTTTGAACACAAACAAAAAGAAAATGAGTTCAGATATTTCAACTTTAATTCAAATGAATATCTTATTTCTTGTAGCTACAGGGTTGATATTGTTTTAAATAAAGCACATTTAATTGTGTAATTGAACTCACAATCTCATCAAGTATCTCACGTGAAAGAGTATTGACTGGGAAAAGATATGATTCTGAAATTTAGAATAAGGATATCTGGTTGAATTTAGATGACAATCTTGGACCTCCAAGACACTCTGAGCCTGACTTAGCAGTGGAAGTAGCTTTCTTTAAACTACTAAGTATCTGAAGAGACTATCTTCCACATTTAAAAAAAATAAAATAAAATGAAAAAACTTTGCTAAATTCATCTGACTTTGATGCCTTGAAAAAATACGATCATTCTTCTTAAGATGCATAACTACTCCTTGTGGTCATTTGACCCCTAACTAAGGGGCAACAACACAACATGACATCTAAGAAAAGACCTTATACATCAAAAGAATTATCCAAAAACTATGATAATGTATCAGTAGAAATTTGAAGAACATATGTGAGAGAGGATTCTAAGGGTGTTAGACCAAGGAGTGTGGACTACAACATTGAATTCATTAACATGATACACTTAATAAAGATTCTGAATTTAATATACTAGCTTGTTCAGGTTGAAGTAGCTCTTACTGCTTACTTGTTTGATTGACTTAAACTTGGGCACAAAGTTTGCCGATATTTAATGAGGATGAGGTGTCAGATTTTCCCCAGCACGATGTAGAAAAATGAATCCAAAAGTTAAATTCATCATGTGTGACATGTTAAGTAATGACATATGACATGTTTCTCCCAGATACAGTCAATAAAAAAATTCAAAAGCTACATCCTTCAATAAGGTGTTGAGAAATGTATTAATGAGGGAGAACATCTACATCCTTAGGTTCTTCTCCCTTTTAGGCCAGTTATAATTGTAGGGGATGCCAGCATTAAAATAAGCTCAGTGAGTTAATGTGAGTGATGAGATCCCAGAGTAGCACAGAACAAGTGACACAGCTCAACTGCCAAAGACAAAGTGGCAACATAAAGGGATGCAGGGATATATTAATATACAGAATGCCTTGACCCTCAGAAATTTTAGGAATGTAATAGATGGGAAAACCACTGGCATATCACTTGATCTATATAACATTAGAAACTTCAGTTATGGAAGCCAAAAATCCTGACTTGATTTGGTACCCTGAATAGTCACATTCTCAGTCTAGTTTCCAGACTTAAGTCAATCCAGAGACCCAAAGCTTTTTGATTAATAAAGATGAAAGTGCTTCTTGAAGAAGGACCTTGCACTGTTGCTGCAAATACATATCACAAATGTTCTCTAAAATTCCCAAAATGCCTGCAACATGGCCAGACAGACTATACTTAGGGAAAAATGAAATGCCCATACTTCTTGAGATTAATAGACCTTGCTTTGAAAGGACACTAATTTCTGGGGACCCAAAATGTCACTGTTGCCACAGTGGAGTCCTGTGGTGATCAAGTCCTAGTTGTAGTCTTAGCTGAAGTCTGACTCAGGGGTCCTAGTTAGTTCATAAATCAACCCTAATTATTATCCTACTTCCTGAATGTTCAAATGGAATAAACATAGTTGGGTACTACAGAATTCCCACATTTCCTTTCTGACCCTTGACGTGAGGGCAATTGTAGTAGAAAAGGCTATGTGATAATCTCTGGAACTTTCATTCCCTAGAAAGATAATGTAGCAGAACCAATAACACATCCTAGAGGGTGCTGTGAAGATTATTGCCATCAACAAAGATGTTAAAGAAGCAGAGTGATAAATATTCAGCAGGGCTGTGATGTACTTCGAGTAATACTTAGTATTGCCAGCAAGAAATATAATGACTGTTGGGCTATGACTCATCTAACTTGGGAGTAAGTGTGATGACTTTTTCACTTGTAAAAATAGCTGTATCCTATTAGATAAATATAAACACTTTATTAAGTATTTTATTATTGTATATATTCAAATGTGTGTAGAAGGGTTCATACGGATGGTGACTAGCCAAAGAGATGGACTGTCCTAGATATTAATATATTAATTATTGTATAATGTTAATGCATTAGTTAATTATATGTAATATATGTTAATGTATGAAATTAATAAAATAATTATAATAAATATTTAAAAATCTGTATTTCACTGCTTGCTCTGGAAAAGTGGAACTGGGTCTTTTAAAGACTGTTTCTTTGTCAGCTGGTACAATAGGAAGTACTTTCAATAGACACCACTAAAAGGACACTCAAGGTAGAAGGAGTTTTTCAGTTCCTGTTTCAAGTATGCTACTCTCACCAGATTCCTATATCATGTGACTTCTTCAAGGCTTAGCTCCTCACTTATTTCTCTGCCATCCATTGAAGCATGGATAATCCCTCTCCAGAAAAGTATGGATATCAGCTGATATGGTTTGTCTGTGTCCCCACTCAAATCTCATCTTGAAATGTATCTCCCATAATCCTCACTTGTCATGAGAGACACCTATGGGAGGTAGCTGAATCATGGGGTCCGGTTTTTCCCATGTTATTTTCATGGTAGTGAATAAGCCTCATGAGATCTGATGGTTTTATAAAAGGCAGTTCCCCTGCACATGATCTCTTACCTGCCACCATGTGAGACATGCCTTTGCTTCTCCTTCGCCTTCTGCCATGATTGTGAGGCTTCCCCAGCCATGTGGAACCATGAGTCCATTAAACCTCTTTCCTTTATAAATTACCCAGTCTCGGGTATCTCCTTATAGCAGCATGAAAATGGACTGATACATCAGCCCTGTGAATGGCGACCTCTTTTTTGAGCACTCTTCTTAGTCTTAGGTAGTGTTAATATCTGTGATTTCTGAACTTTATAGAGTTCCCTTTATTTCTTACTATCCAACATCTCATTACTCCTATTTCTATGATAATTACTTTTTTTAAACTTCCCCTGGTTCAATTACTGGGTGTTTTGTGTCACCTGCTTGGCCCTTAATTAATACAGTTGGTTAGATTATATGAGCTTAAGATCCCTTCTGGCACTAGATGTAATTATTCTTTCATGATTACAAAGCAAAACTTCTCATTTTCCTTTGATGAACTACATCATAGGATATACAAAAAGAACGATTAAAATACTTTTGATTCATGACACTCCTATAACATATTAGACAACATTACTTTTTATAAATTAGCTATAATGCAGAGTTCTATTTTTTCTTAACCATAGCACAAATTAAAATTGCTGTAACTTACAGTATTAATTATATATTCATCTCTAATTTGTTTTCAAAAAGAAAGAATTGCCAGACTCCTTGGAAAAGAGTCACGTTTCCTAATCCCAGTTAAATATTCTGCATGAAAGTGATGTTTCATTCTTAGGTGCCATAAAAAACATGATATACATTTGCTTCACAGTAGTATTAAAATAGGCTGTATGTAATATTTCAGTTTATTATTAATTAAAATAAATTAAGAAAAAATGGAAACACGATAGTGAACTCATTATAATTCACTGTGAAAGAAATATATTTCACATTGCGAGGAATATATTCCACTTAGTACAATGTAGTTTTCAAGGAAGGCTCTATATCCCTTTTGATATTGTGTTCTTATTAATATTAAAATGATTATATCATTGCTGTTTTATAACTCCTTCATTTCTCTTCCTAAATACATGTTCTTAAATGATAATGACAATCATCAGGTTTAAAAATTCCATGAGGTCCTACAAAAGATAAGAATTTTTCATACATTAAAACATGCATTAGCATGAATATCCTGAAGACAAGAAAACACCTTAGGTCCAGGCAGAAGAAAAACATTGGGAAAACAGAGAAAAAGTAGACTATAAAATGCTAAAGGGAATAAAAACAGTAAACTGATGCCATGGTAAATCATTAAGTTTTTGCAATTTATTCTTTTTAAATCTTCTGAATATATTGGGAATACATATTAAAATTTAGAGGTGTGAATATTGCATATGATTAACTCAAATAATTCTGACTGAAGCATATTAAACACTTGATTAACTGCCAAAAATAGAATACGTTGTTTTCTGAATTTCCTTCTAACCAGCACGATTTATAATATTAACTAGTTTAATAAAAGTCTTAAGAATGTGATAAACCTTGAAAATAGTATCCTATAATATCTTCATCTATTGATATGCATGCCCCTGTATAATCTTCTCTCCTCGAGTGCAAAGAGTTTACATTGACTCAATTTTAATGAATAGAATATGGTAGAAATGGCAGGATATCAATTGTAAGAGATAAAATGGTTGAAAATTTCATCTTGGTACATTCTCTGTCTCTCTTTCTCTCTCCTTCACTCTCTCTTCCTCTTTTTCTCTCTCCCTCAGAACTCTCACACTAGGTGGAAACAAGCTGTCTACAGGACAAATAATTAATGTCAAAACTCAGGAGACATGAGAGCAACAAAGAGCCACATGAGTGAATCCTTTCCCAGTTGAGCCTTTGGATGACTACAGCCCAGCCAACATCTTGATTACTATCTTATGAGAGACCTCAAGCCAGAGGCACCTAGTTAAGTCATGCCCAGAATCCTGGCCTCCAGAAACTTCAAGATAACAAATGTTGGTTGTTTTAGGTTGCTAAGTTTGGAAGTAATTTACTACACAAGATTAGAAACGTAAATATATACAAAATATATATCAGAATGACAGGCAAGAGTGTAGACATATGAATATGAATTATTGATTCAGATGTACAGAATACAGCAGCAATGAAAAATTGAATATTTAAAATATGCAGAGAGTCCTTGTTTGAAAAAATAAATTTACTACTTAATCTTGATGAGTTTGTATATAAACTTCAAAATTAACACCTCCCAAATGTGTTGCTTTATATTTGTATATGTCAGTAGCAAGTTCAAGTAAATTATCCATGATTTACTCATATATACAATGAGGTTAATACAATGAATTGTCATGGTTCTTGTGGGAAATCCATGTGTGAAGCCATTTAAAGTATAACTTAATGGTAATTGATATATCTTAAGCAATCCAATCACTACATTTTCCTCCTCTTTTTTCCCTTACCTTTCTTAATTTCTTCTTTAATGATCATGCTTATTTCAAGCTGTCCCATTCCTACTTATCATCACTCAGACATTTTTTAAAGACACTATAAGAAAGTCTGAAAAAAATAAAGCATATCTAGTAACTGTGAAATGAGCTAAAAGAATTTTAAACAACAAAAGCTGATCCCTTGAATAAAAAGAGATCTTTTATGAGGGCCTAGAGACCAGCAAGCCCAGCCAGCCACATGATACTGCCAGTATCTGTGTACTCAACCCTGGAGCCTGGGATCAGTTTACTCACCCCACCAGAAGTACCACCAATTCCTACAAGCCCCATCAGGCACCTGAGGACTGACCTGACATTGCCAGCAGAAGCACTTGTGCATCTTGTTCAGGGATCCAAGAAACATATTATCCAAGGCCTGATGACTCCACTACTGGCACCTGATTGTGCCACCCAGGGACCCAAGGACTGGCTTACCTGGCCCACTGGTGCTCACACAGTGTACCTAAGGTAGAAAGACTGGCTCACTTGAGGTAGAACACTAATGGTGCCTACAAGTGCCACCTGGGGGCCAGAGGATTGGTTTACCAATGATTATGAAATCACATTAACATAGAAAACTCACTGGAAGAGCAGATACACAAATGAGAAAGGGAGAGGAAACAAAAATTATCACTAAAGAAAGCCACCAATTCATAAAGATAAGCCATAATAGAGGCAGAAAGGAACAAAGAGTATATAAAACAAGCAGATAACAATCAACACAATGTCAGGAGTAAGTCTTGCCCGACCAATAACAATCTTGAATGTGAATGGTTTAAATTCTTCAATTAAAAGATAGACTGGTTGAATGGATTAAAAAAAAAAAAAAAGACTCAGCTATATCCTGCTAGAAGAAGCTCACTTTATCTGTAAAAACACACTTAGACTGAGTCAAAGTTGGAAATGTATACCCTATACAAATAAGAACTAAAAGCATGCAAGAGTAGCTATGTTTATATCTGACAAAATTGACTTTAAGTCCAGAAAAAAAAGAGAGACAAAAAAGTTCATTATATAATCATAAAGGTCTCAGTTTATCAGAAGAATACATCCATTGTAAATGTATTATATATGCACCCAACACTGGAGCATTCATTTATATAAGGCAAATATTAGTGTTAAGGAGATAGATGAACCTCAAAACAAAATATTTGGGGATTTCAACACCCAACTTCCAGCATTGTAAATATCATCTAGAAAGAATATCAACAAAGAAACACTGGAATTAAACTAAAACATAGACCGAATGGAGCTAACAATTACAGAAACTTTTATCCAATGACTACAGAATACATATTCTTCTCATCAGCACAAGTGGTATTCTCCAGGATAGACCACAGGTCAGGCCTTAAAACGAGTCACAAAATGTTTAAAACAAACAAGTCACAATCAGTTTAAAACAATCAAAATTATTTCAAGTAACTTTTCACACCAAAATGGAATAAAAGTAGAAATCAATAACAAGAGGAACACTGCAAACTAAACAAATACATGGAAATTAAATAAAATGTTCCTGAATGACGACTGGGTTAATGAATAAATTATAATAGGAATCATAACATTTTGTGAAACCAATGAAAATAAAAACACTGCATACCTAAAGCTATGGGATATAGAAAGAGTAGTACTAAGATAAAATTTATAATGATAAATGTCTACATTAAACAGTGGAAGGATTTCAAATAACCTAAGGATGTCCCTCAAAAAACTGAAAAAGCAACAACAAACAAAACTAAAAATTAGTGGAAAGAAAGAATAAAATCGAACCAGAGCTAAGTGAAATAGAGCCTACAAAACAATACAAAATATCAATGAAATGAAAAGTTGCTTTTTTTCATAAAGATAAACAAATTTACAAATTGTTAGCTAGATCAACTTTAAAAGACATAAGTATCAAATAAAATAAAAAACAAACAAAAAAGACATTGCAACTAGTACTACGGAAGTATAAAGAATCATTATTGACTATTATAAACAACTATGCCCCTAGCAGATTGGAAAACCTAGAAGAAATAAACAATTCATAAACACACACCAAGACCAATCCAAGAAGAAATAGAAAACTTGAATAGACCAATAACAAGTAAAGAAATTGAATCAGTAATGAAAGTGTCGCAGTAAAGTAAAGCTCAAGGCTGCATGGCTTTAATACCACATTCTACCAAACTTACAAAAACCTAACACCCTGCTCCCCACCAAAAAAAAAAAAAATATATTCCAAAACATTAAAAAGGAGGGAGTTTCTTTTAGGTCATTCCCTGAAACCAACATTACTCTGATACCTAGACCAGGCAAAGATGCAACCAAAAAAGAAAGCTACATACAGACCTATATCCCTGATAAATACAGACACAAAAATTCTCAAAACAATGCTAGCAAATCAAATATAACAAGGCATCAAAAGGATAATACATCATAATAAATTATAATTCTTCCCAGGGATGCCAGAATATTTTAACATGCACAAATCAATAATTACAATATATAATATTAATATAATAAAGAACAAAACTCATCAGATTATCTCAATAAACGCAGAAAAATACCTTTGATAATAGTTAGCATCTTTCATGATAGAGACTTGCAACAAATTGAGTATAGGAGGAAAATACATCTAAACAATAAATGCTATATATAACAAACTCACAGTTAACATAATATTGAACTGGAGAAAATAAAATGAATGCCTTTTATCTAAGCTCAGAAATCAAACGAGGATGCCCATTTTTACCACTTTTATTAAACCATGTACTGGAAGTCTTAGTCAAAGCTATTAGGAAAGAGAAAAAATAAGGGGTATCCAAATAGGAATGGAGTAAGTCAACTTGTCCTTGCTTATAGAAAACACGATCTCATATTTAGAAAAACCTAGTGACTCCAACTAAAAACTGTTAGAACTGAAAATAAATTCAGGCCAGGCACAGTGGCTCATGCCTGTAATCCCAGCACTTTGGGAGGCCAGCGTGGACAGATCACCCGATGTCACGAGTTTGAGACCAGCCTGGCTAAGGTGGGAAAACCCTGTCTCTATGAAAAATACAAAAATTAGCCAAGCGTGGTGATGCCCACCCCTAATCCCAGCTACTCTGGAGGCTGAGGTAGGATAATCACTTGAACCTGAGAAGCAGAGGTTGAAGTGAGCAGAGATCATGCCACTGCACTCCAGCCTGGACAGTGCAGTGAGACTCTGTCTCATAAATAAATAAATAAATTCAGTAAAGCTGCAGAATACAAATATTAACATACAAAAGAAGTATCATTTATGTATACCAACACAAAATAGTGTGGAGAGGAAATTTCAAAAGCAATTCCATTTACAATAGAGACAAAAAATAAATAAAATACCTAGGAATAAATTTAACCAAAGAAGTAAAAGATATCTACAATAAAAACTGTAAAACACTGATGAAGGAATTAAAGAATACAGGTTATTTCATCACTCAGGTATTAAAGCCTAGCAGCAATTAGTTATTTTTCCCCATCCTCTCCTTCCTCCTACCCTCCACCCTGCTGTTCCCCTGTATGTGTCCATGTGTTCTCATCATTTAGCTCCCACTTATAAGGAAGAACATGTGGTATTTGTTTTTCTCATCCTGTGTTAGTTTGCTAAGGATAATAAAAGTCAAAAAAAAAAAAAGAAATTAAAGATTACACAAATATGGAAAGATACTCCATTCATGGATTTGAAGAATTAATATTTTAAAATGTCCTTAGTAAACAAAACAATTTAGTTTCAAAGTAATCCCCATCAATATAAAAATTACATTTCTAACATGAATAAAAAAGCAATCCTAAAATTCATATGAAACCAAAAAGTAACCCAAATAGCCTAAGCAATTATGAGGAAAAGAACCAAGCTGGTGGCATCACACTGCCTGACTTCAAAATATACTACTAAGCTATAGTAATCAAAATAGCATGATATTGGTATAAAAACAACACATTGAACATTGGAACAAAATAGAGAATACAGAAATATATACACATATTTACGGTCAATTCATTTTTTACAAAGGCACCAACACCGTGCATTGGGGAAAAGGACTGTCTTTTCAATAATTGGTGCTGGAAAGACAGGAAATTCACATGCCGAAGAATGAAACTAGACTCTTATTGCTTATCACATACAAAAAAAACATATAAAGTAGATTAAAGATGTAAATGTGGTATCTGAAACTATCATACTACTAGAAGAAAATTTTGAGGAAATTCTTCAGGGCATTGGTCTGAGGAAATATGTTTTGGTTATGGAAAGACTGCAAAAGCATAAACAAAAAAGCAAAAGTAGACAAATGGGATTATATCAGGCTAAAAGCTTTTACATAGAAAAGGAAAACCACAATGAAGAGATAAACTACAGAATGGAAGAAAAATATTTGCAAATCCCAACATAAGATTGGCACAAGAATATATGATGAACAAAATGTCAACAGCAATAATAATGACAATACTACTACTACTACTACTACTACTACTACTACTATAATACAATTTAAACAGGCAAATAATGTGAAGGAGTATTTCTCAAAAGAAGATATCAGTAGTCAACAGGTATGTAAAAAAAATTTCATTATCATGAATCATCAGAGAAATGTGAATCAAAACCAGAATGCATTATTATTTCATCCCAGTTAAAATGACTATTATCCAAAATACAGTAAACTTAAGGAATTTTAAAACTGATGACTAGCAATATTCGGTACTCACTTCCTCCATTAGAAATAATCAAAACAAGGACATTATAATCACACTTTAAATAGATCACCTAGGAGCAAATATTGGAATTCAACAGAGAAATTACAGGTAACTCTAATGTCAAGAAAAGAGAGACAAACAAGGCAGCCTGCTAGGCTAAGATTGACTGGGAGCCCACTGAGTCTCCCCAGTGTGAGCAAATAGTAAGTGAGTGACCAGTAGCAGTCCTTATTTCCACCCCAGATTCCTGCTATGGGACAGCCCCTCAACCCACATGGGCCCTGAGACTAACATAGGAAGATCCCTCAATACCATATGACATCATTGCTTCAGAGTGGGAGCTTACACTGGATCTCATACACCCCGAGTTCTGAGAAGCTACAGCATGGTGCCACATTGAGAACCCAACCACCATCAGACTGCACCTTAACCTGGAGCCCAATAACTCCTCCAACTAAAGATCCTGGAGCCTCATTGACATCCCCAGTCCACAGCAAGTCAACACTGCCAGCTGTTGCTGCCACCATCAAAGCACATGCTATTATAGTTACTCTGTCACCCTCAGTAGCAGTACTGCCTTGCATTTGCAAGCACCCTGAAGACAGGCTACCCTGCTTGCAACCACCACTTAAAGACAAAATACACACTTCTCATGCACCTGTTTACCACTGAAAGCAATGTTGCCCTACTCAGCAGCAAGGCTATAGCACAGCCACTACAGTCTCCACCTCAGCATTTTGCTGGGTAGCTGGGTGTCATCTCACCCCTGCCCCCCAAAGCCAGAAGGCACACTTGGAGGCCTGATGACAGGCCCACCCAGCCTGTCTCCACCCCTGCCCACAGTGCCTAAGCACACCGTCCAAAGGCCCGGGAATTGCTCAGCCTCATACACAACTTTTGGTGCCTGAGCACTCCTCTCCACCTGAAGACAGGCCCTCCCACATGGGCCCTCCCAACCTGCCAGTGTCAGTATAGATGGCATCCACATATATATGCCATCACCAGGCCTAGATCCTGGCTCACCAAGCCTATTGTAGTCACAACCAATACCAGCATAGACCACTCGGGAGCCAGATGATTGTCCCTCCACTGCTAACTGTCATCACCTATATAGCACACCTACTCCTCAGGTTCTCAAGGTCTCATGCACCTGCCCAGCCTCCTGCTACCCCTGCTGGCCTTCAAGAAAGCCACCTGAAGGCCAAGAATTGGCCTGTCTTGACACACTAACACGAGTACTAGCATATTCAGACCTGGGACTCAAGAACAGGCATATTTGGCATGCAGCCACCACCACTGAGGCCTGAGGACAAGCTCATCTGATGTCCCCATTCTCATCAAAACTTTATCACAGCCTCTACTAACCACACCCTAAGCCACTAAGGAAATCAGGCACCACTGGTGCTATTTACAGCCAAAGTAATCACATGAAGACATAACTACTGCATACACCCAGTATTGAAGGCAACAGCAGTTTTCTCACAAAAACCTTACAGGTTTTGATAAAGAATTAGATGATATATTCAAAGTGCTGAAAGAAAACACTGTCAGCCAAGAATACTACATCAAGCAAAATTATTTTTCTTAAATGAAGGAGAAACACAGTTTTTCTCAGACAATCAATACCTGAGGGAATTCATTACCATTAGACTTGCCATACAAAAAAATGTTTAAGAGAGTCTAACATCTGAAAGTGAAAGATGATAGGAAAGATGATTTCCTATCATCATGGAAATGCATGAAAGAAAAACCCACTGATAGAGGAATCACACGAAGAAGAGAATGGACTCAACTATTAGCACTACAGAAAACCACCAAACTGTAACAATAAACAAAAAGTGAAAGAAATGAAAGATATTCAAAACACCACCAGAAAGCAATTAATAAAATGACAAAAATAAGATATCACATATCAATCATAACCTTGAAAATAAAATAATTAAACTTTTCACTTAAAAGATACAGCCTGATTTTTTAAAAATGATCCAACTATATGCTGTCTACAAGAAACTCATCTTACCTGTAAAGACACATATAGGCTGAAAGGAAAGGAATGAAAACAATAATGTACACAAACAAAACCCAAAAATGAGTAAAGTTAGCCATACTTTTATTAGATAACACAAATTTCAAGTCAAAATCAGTAAAAAGAGATAAAAAATCAGTATATAATGATTAGGGGATCAATTCAGCAACAGAATATAACAATTCAAAATATATATGCACTCAATACCAGACAACTCACATATGTAAAGCAAATATTAGAGCTAAAGGGAGATATAGACTTTAATATAATCATAGTTGGGGACTTCAGCACCCCAATCTCAGTATTAGACACATGAAATAGAAAGAAAATTTACAAAGAAACTAGGATTTATGCTGTACTTTAGTATGCTGTACTTTAGATTAAATGCACCTAACAGGCACAGAACATTTCATCCAATCACTACAGAACACACATACTTCTCATGCACACATGAAACATCTCTCAGCTAGAACATATGTTAGGACAGAGAGTAATTCTCAACTAATTTTAAAATATGAAGATCATATCAAGTATTTTCTCAGACCACAACAGCTAAAAATTAAAATTCAGTAATGAGAAAAACTTTGAAAATTGTACAAATACAGGGAAATGGTACAACATTCTCCTGAATGAACATTGGGTCAAGAAAAAAATTAAGGAAGAAATTTAAAAAGTTTTAACATAGGCAAATTGAAACACAGTATACAAAAATCTTTGGAGTACTGCAAAACCAGTGCTAAGAGTAAAGCTTATAGTAATAAATGCCTTCATCAAAAAAGTAGAGCGATATCAAATAAATAACAATGCATCTTAAAGAACTAGAAAAGTATGAACAAACAAAACTCAGATTTGGAGAAAGAGAGAAAGAATAAAGACCAGAGAAAACAAAACAAAATAGAGACTAAAAATTAATACAAAGAATCACCAAAACACAAAATTTGTAATTTTTTCTTGAAAACATAAGAAAATTTGATAAACTACTATCTAGACTAACCAAGAAAAAAGAGATGATTCAAATAAATAAAATTAGATATGAAAATGGCAATCTACAACTGATACCATAGAAATACAAACATTATCAGAGATGATTATGAACTTGAACCAACAAACTTGAAAACCTAGAGAAAACAAATAAATTCCTAAACACACACTACATACTATGATTCAATCAGGAAAATGTAGAAAACTTGAACAGACCAATAATGAGTCATGAGACTGAACCCCAATAAAATTGCCCCAGTGAATAAAAGTCCAGGCTCAGATGGTTTTACTGCCAACTTCTTCCAAACAACAAAAAAACTAATACAAATTTTCTCCAAACTATGCCCAAAATTTGAAGAGGAGGGAATTCTCCCTTACTCATTCAATGAGTCTGACATTACCCTAATACTAGACAAGTATGCAACAAATACGTGAAACCATAAAACAATATTCCTGATGAACACAGATGCAAAAATTTCCAACAAAATTGAAGCCAATCAAATCTGCATATCAAAAATGTAATACACCATCATCAAGTGGAATTTATATCAGGGATGCAAAGAGGATTCACGCTATTCAAAGCAATAAACATGATACATTATAATAACAGAATGAGGGCCAAAAACCATATGATCATCTCAATGGACACAGAAAAAAAAACATTGGCAATACTCGACATCCCTTTATGATAAAAATTTTTCAATAAACTTGGCATAGAAGGAACAAATCTCAACATAGCAAAGGCAAAATACGAGAAGCATACAGCTACCATAACACTGAATGGAGAATAGCTGAAAGTCTTTCATGTAAGGACTGGAATATGATAATGATCCCCACTTTCACCATTCCTGTACAACATAGAGCTGTAAGTTCTAGCCAGAGCAATCAGGCAAGACAAAGAAATAAAAACATCCTAACTGGAAAAAGAGAAGACACATTACCCCTCTTTGCAGATGGCATGATCTTATACATAGAAAACCTAAAAACTCCACCAAAACTTCTTATATGTGATAAACAGTTTCAGTAAATTTGCAGTATACAAAATCAACACACAAAATTTGTAATGTTTCTACATACCAATATTGAACTAGCTGAGAAAGATCAAGAAGGCAATCCCAAGTGTAATAGCTACAAAAAAACCCACCTACAAATAAATTTAACTAAGAAGGTGAAACACCTCTACATGGAAAATGACAAAACAATGGTGAAAGAAATTTAACAGCACACAAAGAAATGGAAAGACATCCCATGATCTTGGATTTAAAAAGTTAATATTGTTAACATGGCCTTATGACATAAACCAATCTATAGATTCACAGCAATCTTTCTCAAAATAGAAATGTCATTTTTCACAAAAATAGAAAAAAGCAATGCTATAATTTTTATGAAACCAAAATAGAGCCTTGAGTGGTAAAAGTAATACTGAAAGTGATAAAATACTGGAGGCATTACACTACCCAGTTTTTAAATTTATTACAAAGCTATATTAATCAAAACATTATGGTAAAGTATAAAACCAGACACATAGTCCAATGGAACAGAATAGAGAAGCCAGAAATAAATTCACATATTTACACTGAAATGATTTTTGACAAAGGCCTCAAAAACATACACTGGAGAAAGGTAATGATGCTGGAAAAAATAGATATCTATATGGAGAAAAAACGAAAATGGAACCCTATCTCTCAACATATTAAAAAATCAACTCAAAATGGACTAAATACTTAAGCATAAGGCATGAATTTATAAAACTACTGAAGGAAAACATAGTGGAAATACTTCAGGACACTGGATTTAGGCAAAGATTTTATGGTTAAGACCTCAAAAGCATAGGCAACAAAAACAAAAATGAACAAATAAGACAATATTAAACTAAAACTCTTCTGCATAGCAAAGGTAAGAATCAACAGAGTAAAGAGACAAGTTGTTCAATGGTAAAAATATTTCACCTAAGAAGGGGCTAATATCTAGAATATATAAGGAACTTAAACAACTCAAAATTAAAAAAGAATCCAGCCAAAAAAAAAATCCCATTTAAAAGTGGGCAAAGGACATATATAATCATTTCTCAAAAGAAGACATAAAAATGGCCAATACCCATATAAAGATAGTTTCAACATTACTAATTTTCAGAGAAATGCAAATTGAAATCATAGTGAAACATATTGTTGCCTCCATGAGAACTGATATTATTAAAAAGTAAGAAATAATGTTGGGAAGGAAGTGGAGAAAGGGAAGATCTTATTACTGTTTGTGGGGATGTAAATTAACACAGCCACTATGGAGAACAGTATAGATATTTCTAAAAAATCTAAAAAATAGAACTATCATACAATCCAGCAATCTCATTGCTGGGTATTTACCCAGAGGAAAAGAAATCAGCATGTCAACAAGGTACCTGCACCTCACAATGATTGCAGCACTATTCACAGCATCAAAGTTATGGAATCAATGTAAGTGTCCACAAATGACAAATGAATAAAGAAACATGGTATATATACACAATGGGATACTATTCAGACATAAGAATGAAATCATACCTTTTCCAGCAATATGGATGGAACTGAAGGTCATTATTTTAAGTGATATAAGCCAAGCTCAGAAAGGTAAGTATCACATGTTCTCATTTATATATGAGAGATTTAAAAAGTTGATCTCATGAAGATGGAGAGAAGAATGATAGAGGCCAGAGGCTGGGAAGAGTAAGGGTCACGTGGGTAAGAGGGATTGGCTAATGGATATAAGGATACAGTTAAATAGAAGAAATAATTGCTAATGTTTGATAGCAAAGTAGAGTGACTAAAGTTAACAATAATGTACTGAATATTTCAAAATAGCTTGAAGAGAAGACTTGAAATGTTCCTAAAACAGAAATAGCAAACATGTGGATACCCTAAACACTCTAACTTAATCATTACATATTCCATTCATATAACATAATATTACATTCCTCATAAATATGTATAAAGATTTGGTATAAATTAAATTTCTTGAAACAATAGCAGATTTGGCAAGGATGTAGAGAAAGGAGAACTTTTATAATTGTTGGTAGAAATACAAATTAGTACAGGCATTATTGAAAATAATATGGAGGTTTCTCAAAAAACTAAAATGGAACTACCATATGACCCAACAATTCTACTAGTGGGGATATATCCAAAAAAAAGAGAAAGAAATCAGTATATCAAGATCTCCACACTCCCATGTTTATTGTAGCACTATTCACAATAGCCAAGATATGGAATCAACCTAAGTGTCTATCAATGAATGAATGGATGAAAAAAAAATGTGATATATATACACACAATGGAATACTATTCAGTTACAGAAAATAATGAAATACTTTTGTTTGCAGCAATACGGATGACCCAAAGGACATTATGTTCAGTAAATTAAGCCAGGCACAGAAATACAAATATCACATGTTCTGCATCACATATGAAACCTTAAAAGTTAATTATATGGAATTAAAGTGTAGAATAGCAGTTGCCAAGGCTGAGGAGAACATGAGTAAAGGAGGGATGAAGAGAAGTTGATTGTGAGTAGAAACATACAGACAGAATACATTCTAGCATTCAATAGCACAGTAAGGTTACTATAGTTATCCATAACTTACTGTATGTTTCAATACAACTAGAAGAGAAGACTTGAAGTTTCTCAACACAAATAAATAATAAATGTTGGAGATGATGGATATCTCAATTACCCTCATTTGATCACTACACACTGTCTGCATATGTCAAAACACCACTAGGTAATTTATAAATATCTATATTATTACGTGTCAATTAAAAACCAAAAAAAATCCAAGTAAAAGACAAAGATTGTCCTTGGGATAGTTTGCTCAGAATTATGGTTTCCAGCTTCAGCCAGGTCCCTACAAAGGACATGAACTCATCCTTTTTATAGCTGCATAGTATTCCATGGTATATATGTGCCACATTTTCTTAATCCAGTCTAGACAGAAAACCAAACACCACATGTCCTCACTCGTAGGTTGGAATTGAACAATGAGAACACTTGGACACAGGGTGGGGAACATCACACACCAGGGCCTGCTGTGAGGTGGGGGGAGGGGAGAGGGGTAACATTAGGAGATATACCTAATGTAAATGATGAGTTAATGGGTGCAGCACACCAACATGGCACATGTATACATATGTAACAAACCTGCACGTTGTGCACATGTACCCTAGAACTTGAAGTGTATATACATATACACACACACTTACACACACACACACACATATATGTGTATATATAAAGATAAAGGTTAGATTAAAAAGCAAAACTACATTATATGTTGTTTACAAGAGACACAACTAAAACAAAAGAAAAGTTGAAAGTGAAAGACTGGTGAAAGATATCCATCCAAGCAATAACCAAAAGTGAGTAGAGCCATATAAACATAAAACATTAATAAACTTTGTGGCAAAAAACCTTTCTAGAAATGAAGAAATCTATTTTATGACAATAAATTGTTCAAAAAGAGACAATAATTTAAGATCTGTCTTCACAGACTCAAAATATATAAAAGAAAACTGCCAACTACAAAGACAGTGAGAAAAATCCACAATTACAATGTAAAATGTTCACATACTACTCTGTGCCTGACAGAATAAACATAACAACACTTCAGTAAGTATACACAAATTTGAACAATACAGTGAGAAAATCTGACCAAAGAACTAGTTCAGCCACTGTGGAAGACAGCATGGTGAATCTGCAAAGACCTAAACACAGAAATGCCATTTGACCCAGCAATTTCACTGCTGGGTTATATACCAAAGGAATATAAATCATTCTATTCTAAAGACACATGCATGTGTATGTTCATTGCAGCACTATTCACAATAGCAAAGACATGGAATCAACCTAAATGGCCATCAATAATATTGTAGATAAATAAAATATGGCACATATACACCATGGAATACTATACAGTCATAAAACACGAGATCACGTCCTTTGCATGAACATGGGTGGAACTGGAGGCCATTATCCTCAGCAAACTAATACAGTAACAGAAAATCAATACCACATATTCTCACTTATAAGTGGGAGCTAAATGATGAGAACACATGGACCCATAGAGGGGATGAACACACACTGAGGCCTTTCCAAGGGTGGAAGATAGGAATAGGGAGAGGATCAGGAAAAATAAATAATGGGTACTAGACTTAATACCTGGGTGAGGAAATGATCTGCATAACAAACCCCCATGACACAAGTTTACTCTTGTCACAAACCTGCACTTGTACCCCTGAACTTAAAATAAAAATTAAAAAATAAGGCAAGAAAAGATTCTGATATTTAAACAATAAGATTAAGGCATTACCCTATTCCTTGATACTAAAATTAATAATAATAATTTATCTGATGCTATGTAGCAGTCAATTATAAGGGCTTTATATGTACTAACTCATTTTATCATTATATAATTCTATGCAGTAGTTACGAGATTATACCTATTCTATATATAAGAAAATTGACACGTAAAGAAGAGGTTACATAAATTTTTCAAAGGCATATATTTAATACATGGCCAAGTCAAGATTTAAACCAAGGCAGTCTAACTCAAAAGGCAGTGATCTTAATAGATGCACTATACTTCTGAGGGTACATGAATTGTTAGAACGAGATTTTTATTTTTTAAGAGATGAATGAATTTATTGAAGAAAATTATTAAATATTCATTTCCAGAGGTTACGATTGCCTTAAACTCCTTTTGAATTTTTCCCCAGAAGTTTCTATGTCCACATATTTTTGTAAGCTAGAGACAGAAGTGAAACCTGTGACTATGAAACAGTGTTAGTAAGACCAAACCTTTGACTTGATCAGATTGTGCTCAAATCAGCCAAAAATCTAGTCCAAGGATCAGCTTGGAACTGAGCACTGTAACATAAAAAGAAATGCAAAGGGTGCTTCGTAATTGAATTTAATGATGAATGGCCATACACTGCATTTTAAGGATATCTCTAGTAACATATATATGGATCAATGCCTGGCCAAGTGTAGTTGAACAGCATTTATAATTAACTGAAACATAAAGTGATGATTAGATTAATGACTCTTATAGGTAGTGTTAATTTGGAAAGTAAAATAGACATCCAGAAATCAATATGCTAATGTATATAGAAACTATATATCTAGTTAGTTTCTATATTCAAGCTTATGAGAATTGTATACAAATTGTCTTGAAATAAGGCTCTCATGTTTGTTATTCTCACGAGTAAGATAATAAAACACTGTGACATACATTTACTAAACTTCTGTATTTACTTAGTTGAGGCTTTTAGACATCATATACAGATAAATGAGATAATCTCAAAATCCTTCAGGCTTGAAATGCCATGTTTTGTTTTGCACACTTATGCTATATTTCCCCCAACGCTTCATAGATTAATCATATTATCATCACTTCATAGATTAATTAGATGGAACCCATTTGCAAAACTAAAACATTGTGGAAAATTGTTTTAAGGAGGAAGAAAGAAGAAAAATTAACTTTAGAATATAGAAAGTATAAAATATTTCCCTAAATACAGCTGTTCTGATATATCATTTAAATTCCTCCCCTTAAATTGTCATACCCACAAGCAACAATTCTCACTTATTCCTTTCTTGTTTCCTATACTCATTTTGACTGTAGCTCGTAACAAGTATGATAAACTGGAGAATGATAAAACAGTACTTATCTCTGAGAACTTTCTACAAGCTAAAACTGTTTGTGAAAACATTAGCCACTGCCACATTTTGGAGCACCACATAAATTTTCTTTAAAACTTTCTTCAGAGAATTTGCTCTTGCTTGATCTTTCCTAATAATTATATATTAATTCTACTTTCCCTAAATTATCTCCTTCCACAACTAATACAAGATATAAGCTGTTTCAAAATGTTGAATAAGTTTGTCTCGATCAATTTGTAATTATAAAAGATCATATTTCTTTTCTTTTCTTTTTTTTTTTTTTTTTTGAGACGGAGTCTCGCTCTGTCGCCCAGGCTGGAGTGCAGTGGCGCGATCTCCGCTCACTGCAAGCTCCTCCTCCCGGGTTCACGCCATTCTCCTGCCTCAGCCTCTCGAGTAGCTGGGACCACAGACGCCCGCCACCATGTTCGGCTAATTTTGTGTATATTTTGGTAGAGATGGGGTTTCACGGTGTTAGCCAGGATGGTCTCGATCTCCTGACCTCGTGATCCGCCCGTCTCGGCCTCCAAAAGATCATATTTCTGATATTAAAATATAAATGAATTGCTCAAAGAAAGTTAAGACAGAGGTGAAAAAAATGCCTATTAAATACAACTAATGAATCCTCTGATACCCAATTACTTGCTCTTTTAAATTTCACAAAAAGTTTTAATTCATTCTTCTGGAAAATTTTTGCATATTCTCTACAGTTATTGAAGATTAAATTTTTCCTAAACATTTGTATAGGGGTTCAAATTGATCAAATTGCTGTTGTCTCTTAGAAAACCCCTTCTGTGATTGGAATAATACTACATATTCTAGACTTCACTCGTTCGTAAATCATGCCATCATAAAAAATAAGGCATACCTACTCCAAAATTCTATTTCTGTAACGTTCTCTATGTCAGCGTAGCAAAAATACTGATTCAGTTTTTGAATCCATTTCCATTCACCTTGTCATGTGTGGCAATTTTTTCCCAGTCTAGTAAGTCTTAATTTTCAGTTTTAATGTTTATATTTTTTTTCCAGATTTCTTTACAGAAATTTTAGTAGTCAATTGGAATAGCATGCATTGCATAGTGCTCCTAACGAGCCTTCATTTTAAATTAAAACCCTGTTTCAGCATAGTGGTTCACGTGCCTGTAAGCCCAACTCTTTGAGAGCCCAAGACTGGAGGATCGCCTGAGCCCAGGAGTTCGAGTCCAGCCTAGGCAACATAGCAACACCCCATCTCTAAAAAATAAAAAATAAAGTGTGTATATATATATATATATATATACACACATATATATATATATGTGTGTGTGTGTATATATATATATATACATACACATTAAAAAAAAGCCAGATGTGATGGCCCAGCCTGTAGTGCCAGCTACTCAGAAGGCTGAGGCAAGAGAATGTCTTGAGCCCAAAAGATCGAGTCTGCGGTGAGCCATTATGGCGCCACTGCATTCCAGTCTGGGCAAAAGTGAGAAGACCCTATCTTTAAAAAAAAATAATTAATTAATTAATTAAAACCCCAATGCAGTCATTATCTATCATTATATTTACTATGTCATAACACTGTATGTTTTACTTTACATTGCAATGTGCCATATCTGCTTACTCCAGGTAAAACCCTTGCATACTCTTTATTGCCTTATATATTTTTGAATTAAATTTTTTGTTTTAAGGTAATTACACAATAGGTTCACATCAAGTTGCAGGAAATAATGCAGAGACCACATCTACTCCTTTACCTAGCTTTTGCCAGTGCTGACATCTTGCAAAGCCATAGTACAATATCACAATTGGGGTATTGACATTGATACAATCATGATATCAATGTACAGAACATTTCCGACACCACAGAGATTCCTTATGCTGCCCCTTTATAGTTACATCCACTTTCCTCACCTCCTTAATCTCTGACAACCGTGGTCTGCAAACCTATTCTCATTTGTTAAGATATTGTTACTTTATAACATCATACAAAATATCATCTTGTGGTACGTAAACTTTGGAGATTGAGTTTTTATGCTTAGCATAGTGTTCTGAAGAGTCATTCAAGTTGTTGTGCATATCAAAACTTTATTCCTATTTTATTAAGTATTATTTCACGGAATAGATATAGCCCTGTTTACTTAACCATTTATTAAGGACATCTGAATTGTTTCCAGTTCTTAGCTATTATGAATTAAGATGCCATGAACACTCATCTACAAGTTTTTGTGTGAGAAAGCTTTTTATTTTTCTGAGATAAATGCCCACTAATGCATTTGCTGGGTCACGCGGTAGTGGCGTGGTTAATTTTAAGACACTGCCAAACTGTTTTCAGTGTGGATAAACCATTACAAATTCCTACTGGTGTTAAAAGAGTGATCCAGGTTTTCTGCAGTGTTATTGGTATTTGTTGTTATTCTTAATTTTCATTTTTGACATTCTGATAAGTATATAGTGATATCTCCTTGTGGTTTTAATTAGTATTTGACTAAAATTGTTGAACAGCTTTTCATGCATTTATTTGCTATATGTATGTCCTCTTTGACAAAATATTATTTCATGTATTGTGCTTATTATATAAGTGGCTTGTTTTTTTTTTTTTTTTTTTTTTTTTTTCCTGTTGAGTTTTGAGAATTCTTTATATATTCTGTCCTTTCTCAGATATGTGGTTTGCAAATACGTTCTCTCAGTCTGGAGCTTCTCCTTTCATTATTTTAACAGGAGAGTGTTTCACAGAGCAAAAGTTTTTAATCTAATGAAACATAATTTATCCAAATTCCAAGTTATAAACTATGCTTTTGCTGCTATATCTAAAAACCTCTACCTTGCCCTAGATTCTGTTAAGTTCCTTCTGGGATATTTTTCCTACAATTTTTGTAATTTTACATTTAAGTTGTGATCCATTTTGAGTTAACTCTTATATAAGGTATGACTTACATTAAGATTTTTCTTCTCTCATTGGGTATCCAATTGCTCCAGCACCATTTGTCAAAGAAAAATCTATTTTTTTTTTCATCGAATTGCTTTTGCCCCATATTACCGAAATCTATTATATTTGTGTGGGTCTATTTTGGGTTTTGCTATTCTATTTCCTTAATCTATGTGTCTAGCTTCCCTTCAATAATATACAATGTTGATTACAGGCAATATAAAACAACTCCTAAAATTGTGTAGACCTATTTCTCCAACTTTACTTTTTCAAAATTTTGAAAATTATCATATTCTTTTGCATTTCTAAATAAGTCAATCTCAGATATCTTGTCAATATCTACAAAAAAACTTGTTGGAATTTTGACAGTAATTGTGTTAAAACTGCATGTCAATTTGGGGAGAATTCACATATTTATGATGCTGTGTCTTCATATCCATGAAAACAGTATGTCTTTTCTTTTATTTAGGCCTTCTTTGAGTTATTTCATCAGCATTTTGCAGTTTTTAACATACAAGCCTTATACATGTTTGGATAGGTTTATACCAGAGCATTTCATCTTTTTAAGTAAATGTATATTGTATTTCTTTTATTATTATTATTATTGTTGTTATTATACTTTAAGTTCTAGGGTACTTGTGCACAACATGCAGGTTTGTTACATATGTATACATGTGCCATGTTGGTGTGCTGCACCCATTAACTCGTCATTTACATTAGGTATATCTCCTAATGCTATCCCTCCCCTCTCCCCACAATAGGACCCGGTGTGTGATGTTCCCCTTCCTGTGTCCAAGTGATCTCATTGTTCATTTCCCACCTATGAGTGAGAACATGGGGTATTTGGTTTTCTGTTCTTGCGATAGTTTGCTAAGAATGATGGTTTCCAGCTGCATCTATGTCCTTACAAAGGACACAAACTCATCCTTTTAATGGCTGCATAGTATTCCATGGTGTATATGTGCCACATTTTCTTAATCCGGTCTGTCACTGATGGACATTTGGGTTGATTCCATGTCTTTGCTATTGTGAATAGTGCCACAATAAACATACGTGTGCATGTGTCTTTATAGCAGCATGACTTATAATCCTTTGGGTATATACCCAGTAATGGGATGGCTGGGTCAAATGGTATTTCTAGTTCTAGATCCTTGAGGAATCACCACACTGTTTTTCACAATGCTTGAACTAGTTTACAGTCCCACCAAGAGTGTAAATGTGTTCCTATTTCTCCACATCTTCTCCAGCACCTGTTGTTTCCATAAGAAATATATCATGAAGTTATCACACAAGCTGGTAATTTACAAATATCAGTGCTTATCAAATTTTTGTGTTCAAGTTTCTTTGAAGCAAAAAATGCTCCAAATTTATTAGTGCGTATAATTGAGTAAGACATAGATTAATTGCAAGTAGGCCTACACACTTCTCTTATTCCCATTTCTTCACTATGATAATAGTATGTGTGGTGAAATTGCCATTATAATTTTTTTCATTTTAATTGACCCAAAATAACCGTGCATATTTAGGGAGTACAATATGATGCTTGGCGACAGGTATACCTTGTATAATGATCAAATCAGGGTAATTAGCATATTCATCACCTCATATGTTCATCATTGCTTTGTAGTGAGAACATTCAAAATCCTCTCTTCTGGCATCCTAGTGCACAGGATGTGCTCAGTCAGTGCAATTTTTGACAAAAATCTGAGAAACAAAATCATCATCAAATCATAAGACTCTGTTGTAAAAATTGGGCTCACTATAATTTTTTAACTCAATTTCATAATTTACACACTTGTTTAATGCTGATATTTATAAGATCCCTATAGCAGAAATAGAACCTTTTTCTTAAGAAATGCTGATTATTGTACCTGCCGAAAGCTGCTTCCCCCTCATAAGCGGACTTTTCTGAAAGGCAATATATTCATTCATTATTTTTATTTATCCATATGCTTCTCTATGTTATGGTTTAGGTACATCATTAAGCCCTAAAAAGAATACTAAGTTGAATATGATATGCTTGCTTCTAGCAAATATTTCTGGTCTGGTCAAAAAAGAAGGTTACTATAATACAATATAATAACGACTTTATATACAATGCAAACCAAATGATAATAAAAACAAGTCAGAAAATTTTTTTCCTGGAAACATCAGGGGACATCTTAAAGAGGAGGTAATATTTTAACTAGATTTTAAAGAATGAATGCAATTTCACTTCACCACAAGAAAGAGAAGGGACATACCATGCACATGGAATGGCCTATGTGAAAAGACACAAAGACTTGAAGAATCATGCTGTAGGTGTTGAAATGGCAGGATTTCAATGTGTGTGTTGAGACTGATACTGAGATTCTGGAACAGACAAAAACTAGATTGCAATGTGAATTCTCTGAGTAATTATTATCGTTACTGACTTACCAGCCACAATCATGTCAACTATCTTCTCCTGAAACTCTCCTCATAAATGTCTCTTCTCTCTACTATTTTGATAGACTTAGGAGGGTCAATAAATGGAATTCATTTTATAGAATGCTTTCATGAGTCTTAGCTTCCAATGGTATTGTAATTCTTTCAGGTTTACCATATTATTTGAGGTTGGTAGTGTAGATAAATATGACTTCTCGGAAGGGAAGTAAAATGGACCATTAAAAACTTAACACAAATTGGCTTATTCAGTGTAACTGACAGCACACAGAGGGACCATAAGGGATTTGAGACATGAGGCAGATCCATTTGAATGTAAATGAAAGGAATCAAAAGTGTGCATACCTGGGTTGCTATTCAGTCGGAACAAACCTAACCAGAAAACCAAAATAGACGTTTTGGATAATCTAAGAAGCAACAAGAGGCTTTTAATAATCAAAACTGAGGAAGTCACTAAAGCAGTGATTTGCAGGTCCTAAAACTAAATATTTTTCAGTTATGACAGACCAGTCTCAGGCTCTTTCTCATTTAAGACTGGGGAGAAAGACAAACTGCCTTCACTTTGGTTTACTATCACAGTAGCAGATAAGAGGTGGAAAAGAGTCACATCATAGTAAGTTTAATAGAAGTGGATGTGGTTCACTGCTGTTTTCCTTTACTCTTTTTTTTTTTTTTTTTTTTTTTTTTCTTTAGACGGAGTTTCGCTCTTGTTGCCCAGGCTGGAGTGCAACGGTGCAATCTCGGCTCACCACAAACTCCACCTCCAGGGTTCAAGGGATTCTCCTGCCTCAGCCTCCTGAATAGCTGGGATTACAGGCATGCACCACCATGCCTGGCTAATTTTGTATTTTTTTTAGTAAAGATGGAGTTTCTCCAAGTTTGTCAGGTTGGTCTCGAACTCCTGACCTCAGTTGATCCGCCCGCCTCAGCCTCCCAAAGTGCTAAGATTACAGGCATGAGCCACCATGCCTGGCTTTCCTTTATTCCTTATAAAAGCAAGTTTTATTTCTTGGTCAAAGCAGCCCAGAAGTGACCCTTGTCCACAGGTGAGGGAGGGAGCCCAGAACTACAGGTCCTTAGCCTCTGTTTTTTTGGTTTTTGGTTTTTGAGACAGATTATTGCTCTGTCACCCAGGCTGCAGTGCACTGAGTGCAGAGGTGTGATCTCGCTTCACTGCAACCCCCACTTACTGGGTTCAAGTGATTCTCATGTCAGCCTCCCAAGTAGCCGGGACTATCAAGCCTCATCTTTTTATGGCTTGATAACATATTTCTTTTTAGCACTAAATAATATTCCACTGTCTGGAGGTACCACAGGTTGTTTATCCATTCATGTATCAAGGGACATCTTGGTTGTTTCCAAGTTTGGGCAATTATGAATAAAGCTACTATAAGTATCTGTGTGCAGATTTTTGTGTCAATATATGTTTTCAATTTATTTGGGTAAATACAAGAAACACAACTGCTCAATCATATGGTAAGAGTATGTTTAACTTTGTAAGAAACTGTCAAAATGTCTGCCAAGTAACTGCATTATTTTGCATTGCCATCAGCAAGGAATGAGAATTCTTGTTGCTCCTAATCCTCTTCGGCATTTGATGTTGAAAATGTCTTGAAACTTGGCCAAAATAATACATGTGTAGTAGTATCTAGGTGTTGTTTTAATTTGCAGTTTCCTAATAACATATGATACCGAACATCTTTTCATATGTTTATTTGCCATCTGCTTGTCTTCTTCGATGGTGTCGGTTCTGTTTGTTTGCCAATTTTTCTTTTTATTTATTTTTGTATTGTCTTTTTTTTTTTGCAAACAAAATGCCACTTTTTAATCTCGTATAACTAATATATCTCAGGCTCTTATGATTTAAATGGCTTTATTTCAGTTTAAATATCTAGTTTATTCAAAGTTCCCCTGCCTCTGACAAAATCCTTAATTGGCTCCCAGCTAATCATTTCTCCTCACCACAGAGCATGCAGAAACAGCAAGATTCCTCCGTGTGACCCTGATACAGTGGGAAACTTGTGAAAGCCGGACACCCAACCCCTGCCCCTTGGCTTACCTGTCCATATCCTGTGTCTTCTCTGGGGCACCTAGTGCCTGAGGACTGGGGCAGATCAGCCTGAGAGTAGGTCTTGCCCAGAGCTGTGAGTATAAGTGTAGGTGCCCTTACTCTGGGGGCACAAAAATCTGCTTAAAACACCTCTTTTTTTGGGAGCTTTGGCCCAAAGAAGAAAGCCTTATCCCAGCCTTTCTGTCTGTTAGAAAGGAATGCAGAGAGGGCAGCAGCCTCTGCTTGAGAATACATGGTCAGGAAAAAAGGGCCTCCAAGAAGACCTTTGATCAAATTATTATTCTGAGAAGAATGCAGCCCAGGGAAGAGGTCTGCATGTAGAGAGAACAGCTAATAGAAAGACAAATTTATAAATTGAAAGTTAATTTACATGTTGTTTAATGTGAAGAGTTATTTGTATATTTTGGATAACCGTTCTTTATCAAATATGTGTTTTGCAGATATTTTCTTCCTGTCTATGACTTATATTTCCATTCTCTTCATATTGTCTTTCACAGAAGAGAAGTTTTCATTTTAAAGTAATTCAGTGTCTTGGCTGCAGACAGAGCAAGATAGCAGTATGGAAGGCACCACCAATTGCTCCCCCAACAAGGACACCCATTTAACAACTATCTATACTACAAAAGCACCATCATAATAACCAAAAATCAAGTGAGCACTCAAAGTAGCTGGTTTTAACTTAATATCGCTGAAAGAGGCTTTGAAGAGGTAAAACAAACTGTCTTGAATGGCTGATGCCACCCCTCCCTCATTCCCCAGGAGCAGCAGCGTGATGTAGAGGGCATTTCTGGGCACTGGAGGAGGGAGAGTACGGTAAATGTGAGGCATTGAATTCAGTGCTGTCCTGTTATAGCAGAAAGGAAAACTGGACAAAATCTAGCTGATTCCTATCCATGGAGGGAGCATTCAACCAGCCCTAGTCAGAGAGGAATCACCAACATTATTGGTCAAAATTCGAGGTCCCATAAGTGGTGCTGCCATGGGCTAAAGTGCTCTGGGTCTTTAAGTCAACTTGAAAAACCATCTAGGACCTAAGGACTACAACTTTTTGACAAGTCTTAGTGCTGAACTTGGCCCAAAGACAGTGGATTTGGGGTCACATGACCTTCTGAGACACCAGCTGGGGCAGCTAGGGGAGTGCTGGCATCACCATTCCCTTAACCCCAGGCTGCCCAGCTCGTGGCTCCAAGGGGTGTCCTTCCTTACACTTGAGGAAAGGAAAGAGTGAAGAGTACTTTGTCTTACATCTTGTACAACAGCTCAGTCAGAAGGATAGGGCACCAGTAAATGTCATGAAGATCTGATTCCAGGCTCCATGTCCCAGATGACATTTCTAGACAAGTCCTCTGCCAGAGGGAACTCACTGCCTTGAAGGGAAGGACCCAGTCCTGGCAGCATTTACTACTTGCTAGCTGGAGAGACTTTGGGCCCTGAATACCCAGCAGCAATACACAGGGACTATGTTGAGGGCATTAAGTGAGACTCTAAGACTTCCGGGCTTAAGGTGAGACTCAGCACACTACCAGCGATGATGGATGTGGGGAGAAACTCCTTCCACTTGAGAAAAGTAGAGGGAAAAGTAAAGGGGATTTATCTTGCACCTTCAGTACCAGCTCCTCCATGCAGGGGTACAGCACCAAGTGAGCTCTTGAAGACCCTGATTACAGTATCTGGCTCTTAGATGGCATTGCTGGAATTTCTCTGGGGAAAAGGGAACCCACTACTCTGAAGGATGAATACTAGGTCAGCCATCAGTCACCACAAGCTGACTGAAGAGCTCTTGGGCCTAAAAGGTACATTGAAGGTAGTCTGACAGTACTCTTCTTGGGCCTGTGGTGGTGGTGCCCATGCGGCGAGGCTCTTCTGCCATTGGAAAGGTAGGGAAGAGTGGGAAGGGCTCCAGCTTGTGGTTTGAGTGCCAGTTTAGAGTACGACAGAATATTAGGTAACTTTTAAGGTTTCTGACTCTAGTCCCCGGCTCCCAGGCAGCATCTCTGGACCTACATAAGGCCTGGGGGAACTCACTGCCCTGAAGTGAAAGACACAGGCATGCCTGGTTTGCCACCTGCTAATTGTAGAGCCTAATGGCCTTGAGCAAACATAGGCAGTAGCAAGGGAGTCATTACAGCAGGCCTTGGGTGAGACCCAGTGCTGTGCTGGCTTCAGATCTGAGCCAGGGGAGTCCTAGTTATGGTGACCACAGGGGTGCTTATGTCACTCCATTCAATGCTTCAAGGAGTTCAAAACAAGGAGAGACATTCTGTTTATTTGGGAGTAAGTAAGGGAAGAAAACACAAGTTTCTGCCTGGTAATCCTGAGAGTTCTACCAGATCTTGTCCAAGACCATCAAGGCAGTACCTCTAAAAGTCTGCAAGAACCACAGCATTATCGGACTTGGGGTGCCCCCTGAAGCAGATATAGTTTAGATCACAATGCCCAAGTGTTTTTGAATATCTAGACAACTTTCTAAAGAAGGGTAAGTACAAAAGCCCAGACTGTAAAGACTGCAATAAATACCTAACTCTTCAATGACCAGAGGTGAACAGACAAGTATCAAGACGATTCAGGAAAACATTGACCTCACCAAATGAGCTAAATAAGGAACCAGAGGCCAATCCTTGAGAAACAGAGATATATGACCCCTCAGACAAATAATTCAATATAGCTGTTTTGACGACACTCAAATAAATTCAAGATAGCACAGAAAAGGAATTCAGAATTCTATCAGATAAATTTAACAAAGAGATTGAAATAAATAAAAAGAATCAAACAGAATTCTGGACTGAAAAATGCAATTGGCATACTGAAGAATGCATCAGAGTCGTTTACTAGCAGAACTGATTAAGCAGAAGAAACCACTAGTGATCTTGAAGACTGGCTATTTGAAAATACACAGTCAGAGGAAGCAAAAGACAAAAGAAGAAAAAATAATTAAGCACACCTATAGGATGTGGAAAATAGCCTCAAATGAGTTAAATTAATAGTTATTGACATTAAAGAGGAGGTAGAGAAAAATATATGGGTAGAAAGTTTATTCAAAAAGTTAATAGAGAACTTCACAAATATAGAGAAAGATATAAATATCCAAGTACAATAAAGATATACAATGCTAAGCAGATTTAATCCAAAGAAGACTAGCACAAGGTATTTAATAAAAACTCCCAAAGATGCAGGATAAAGAAATGACTCTAAAAACAGCAAGAGAAAAGAAACAAATAGCATAAAATGGAGTTACAATATGCCTGACAGAAGACTCTTCAGTAGAAACCTTAAATGCCAGTAGAGAATGGCATGACATATTTAACATGTTGAAGGAAAAAAAAAACCTTTACCCTAGAATGGTATATCCAGTGAAAATAACCTTCAAACATGAGGGAAAAATAAAAACTTTCCCAGACAAACAAATGCCAAATGATTTCACCAACACCAGATTGATGTGTTTTACAACAAAAGCTAGAGTACTTCAATCAGAAAGAAAAAGATAGTAATGCATAATAAGTAATTATCTGAAGGTACAAACCTCACTAGTAATAGTAAGTACACAAAGAAACATAGAATATTATATCACTGTAACTGTGATGTGTAAAATTACTTTTATCATAAGTAGAAAGAGAAAATGATAAAATAATTAAAAAATATACAACAACATTTGAAGACATAGATAGTACAAGACATTAACAGAAGCAACAGGATTTGAAAATCAGGTGCATAAAGTTAAGGCATAGAGTTTTTATTAGTTTTCATTTGCTTGTCTATTTGTTTATGTAAACAGTGTTAAGTGATTATCAGCTTAAAATAATAGGTACAGGATAGCAATTGTAAGCCTCATGGTAACATCAAGCCAAAAATTATACAAAAGATTCACAAACAAAAAAACAAAGACACTAAGTTATATTAGCAGAGAAAATCACCTTCACTAAAGTAAGACAGAATAAAAAGAAGAAAGAAAAAGACCAGAAAACAAATAACAAAGTGGCAGGAGTAAGTCATTATTTATCAACAATAATGTTGAATATAATGGATGAAACTCTACAATCAAAGGACATAAATGGCTGATAAAAAACAAGACTCAAAGATCTCTTGGCTACAAGAAACACACTTCATCTACAAAGACACACACAGACTGAAAATAAAGAGATGGAGAAAGATATTCTATGCCAATGGAAAGCAGGTAAAAACAGGAGTACTTCTATCAGACAAAAGAGATTTCAAGACAAAAACGATAAGAGGAGACAACAAAGTTCCATTCCAAGAAGGCCAAATAGGAACAGCTCTGGTCTGCAGTTCCCAGCGTGATTGATGCAGAAGACGGGTGATTTCTGCATTTCCAGCTGAGGTACCTGGTTCTTCTCATTGGGACTGGTCAGAAAGTGGGTGCAGCCCATGGAGGGCGAGTAGAAGCAGGGCGGGGCATCGCCTAACCCGGGAAGTGCAATGGGTTGGGGGATTTCCCTTTCCTAGCCAAAGGAAGCTGTGACAGACTGTACCAGGAATATCAGGACACTGCCACCTAAACATTGCACTTTTCCAACAGTCTTACCAACAGCACACCAGGAGATTATATCCTGTGCCTGGCTCAGTGGGTCCCACGCCCATGGAGCCTTGCTCACTGCTACTCCAAGATAGAACTGCAAGATGGCAAGCCTGGCTGGGAAAGGGACATCTGCCATTGCTGAGGCTTGAGTAGGTAAACAAAGCATCTGGGAAGCTCAAACTGGGAGGAGCCCACCACAGTTCAATAACGAGGCCTGCCTGCCTCTGTAGACTCAACCTCTGGGGGCAGGGCATAGCTGAACAAAAGGCAGCAGAAACTTCTGCAGACTTAAATGTTCCTGTCTAACAGGTCTGAAGAGAGCGGTGGTTCTCCCAGAACGGTGTTTGAGCCCTGAGAATGGACAGACTGCCCCCTCAAGTGGGTCTCTGACCCCCGTATAGCCTAACTTGGAGATACCTTTCAGTAGGGGCTGACTGACACCTCATACAGCCAGGTGCCCCTATGAGATGAAGCCTCCAGAAGAAGGATCAGGCAGTAATATTTGCTGTTCTGCAGCCTCCATTGGTGATACCCAGGCAAACAGGGTCTGGAGTGGACCACTAGCAAACTCCAACAGACCTGCAGCTGAGGGACCTGACTGTTAGAAGGAACACTAACAAACAGAAAGAAATAGCATCAACATCAACAAAAAGGACATCCACACCAAAACCCCATCTGTAGGTCACCATCATCGTAGACCAAAGGTAGATAAAACCACAAAGATGCAGAGAAACCAGAGCAGAAAAGCTGAAAATTCTAAAAACCAAGTGCCCCTTCTCCTCCAAAGGATAGCAGCTCTTCGCCAGCAATGGAACAAAGCAGGACGGAGAATGACTTTGACGAGTTGACAGAAGTAGGCTTCAGAAAGTCGGCAATAACAGACTTCTCCAAGCTAAAGGGGAGTTCAAACCCATCACAAGGAAGCTAAAAACCTTGAAAAAAGATGAGACGAATGGCTAACTAGAATCAACAGCATAAAGAAGATCTTAAATGACCTTATGGAGCTGAAAACCATGGCATGATAACTACATGATGCATGCACAAGCTTCAGTAGCCAATTCAATCAAGTGGAAGAAAGGGTACCAGTGACCGAAGATCAAATTAATAAAATGAAGTGAGAAGAGAAGTTTACAGAAAAAAAACGTAAAAAGAAATGAACAAAGCCTCCAAGAAATATGGGACTATATGAAAAGACCAAATCTACATTTGACTGGTGTACATGAAAGTGACAAGAAGAATGGAACCAAGCTGGAAAACACTCTTCAGGATATTATCCAGGAGAATTTCCCCAAACTAGCAAGGCAGACCAACATTCAAATTCAGGAAATACAGAGAACACCATAAAGATATTCCTTGAGAAGAGCAACCCCAAGGCACATAATTGTCAGATTCACCAAGGTTGAAATGAAGGAAAAAATGCTAAGGGCAGCAAGAGAGAAAGGTCAGGTTACCCACAAAGCGAAGCCCATCAGACTAACAGTGGATCTCTCAGCAGAAACCCTATAAGCCAGAAGGCAGTGGGGTCCAATATTCAACATTCTTAAAGAAAATAATTTTCAACCCAGAATTTCATACTCAGCCAAACTAAGCTTCATAAGTGAAGGAGAAATAAAATTCTTTACAGACAAACAAATGTTGAGAGATTTTGTCACCACCAGGCCTGCCTTACAAGAGCTCCTGAAGGAAGCACTAAATATGGAAAGGAATAACATTTACCAGCCACTGCAAAAACATGCCAAATGGTAAAGACCATCGATGCTAGGAAGAAACTGCATCAACTCATGGGTAAAATAACCAGCTAACATCATAATGACAGGATCAAAATTACACATAACAATGTTTACCTTAAATGTCAATGAGCTAAATGCCCCAATCAAAATACACAGACTGGAAAATTGGATAAAGAGTCAATACCCATCAGTGTGCTGTATTCAGGAGACCCATCTCATGAGGAGAGACACATATAGGCTCAAAATAAAGGGATGGAGGAAGATCTATGAAACCAATGGAAAGAAAAAAAAAAAAAAGCGGGATTGCAGTCCTAGTCTCTGATGAAACAGACTTTAAACCAACAAAGATCAAAAGAGACAAAGCAGGCCATTACATAATGGTAAAGGGATCAATTCAACAAGAAGAGCTAACTATCTAAAATATATATGCACCCAATACAGGACCATGCAGATTAATAGAGCAAGTCCTGAGAGACCTAAAAAGAGATTTAAATTCCCACACAACAATAATGGAAAACTTTAACACCCCACTGTCAATATTAGACAGATCAACGAGACAGAAGGTTAACAAGGATATCCAGGACTTGAAATCAGCTCTGCAGCAAGCAGATCTAATAGGCATCTATAGAACTCTCCACCCCAAATCGACAGAATTTACATTCTTCTCAGCACCACATTGCACTTATTCCAAAATTGACCACATAGTTGGAAGTAAAGCACTCCTCAGCAAATGTAAAAGAACAGAAATCACAACAAAGTGCCTCTTAGACCATAGAGAAATCAAATGAGAACTCAGGATTAAGAAACTGACACGAAACCACACAACTACATGGAAACTGAACAACCTGCTCCTGAATGACTGCTGGGTAAATAACGAAATGAAGGCAGAAGTAAAGATGTTCTTTGAAACCAATGAGAACAAAGACACAATGTACCAGAATCTCTGGAACACATTTAAAGCAGTGTGTAGGGGAAATTTATAGCACTAAATTCCCACAAGAGAAAGCAAGAAAGATCTAGAATTAATACCCTAACATCACAATTAAAAGAACTAGAGAAGCAAGAGCAAACACATTCAAAAGCTAGCAGAAGGCAAGAAATAACTAAGATCAGAGCAGAATGAAGGAGATAAGAGACACAAAAAGCCCTTCAAAAAAATCAATGAATCCAGGAGCTGGTTTTTTGAAAGGATCAATGAAATTGATAGACCACTAGCAAGACCAATAAAGAAGAAAAGAGAGAAGAATCAAATAGATGCAATAAAAAAATGATAAAGGGGATATCACCACCAATCCCACAGAAATATAAACTACCATCACAGAACACTTCTACGCAAATTAACTAGAAAATCTAGAAGAAATGGATAAATTCCTGGACACATACACCCTCCCATAACCAGGAAGAAATTGAATCTCTGAACAGACCAATAACAGACTGTGAAATTGAAGCAATAATTAATAGCCTACCAACCAAAAAAAGTCCAGTATCAGACGGATTCACAGAGGAATTCCACCAGAGGTACAAAGAGGAGCTGGTACCATTCCTTCTGAAACTATTCTAATCAATAGAAAAAGACGGAATCCTCCCTAACTCATTTTATGAGGCTAACATCATCCTGATACCAAAGCCTGGCAGAGACACAACAAAAAAAGAGAATTTCAGACAAATATCCGTGATGAACATCGATGCAAAAATCCTCAATAAAATACTGGCAAAATGATTCCAGCAGCACAACAAAAAGCTAATCCACCACAATCAAGTTGGCTTCAGTCCTGGAATGCAAGGATGGTTCAACATACACAAATCAATAAACATAATCCATCGCATAAACAGAAACAAAGAAAAAAACACATGATTATCTCAATAGATGCAGAAAAGGCCTTCAACAAAATCAATAGCCCTTCATGCTAAAAACTCTCAATAAACTAGTTATTCATTGAATGTCTCTTAAAATAATAAGAGCTATTTATGACAAACCCACAGCCAGTCTCATACTGAATGGGCAAAAACTGAAAGCATTCCCTTTGAAAACTGCCACAAGACAGGGATGCCCTCTCTCAGCACTCCTATTGAATATAATCTTGGAAGTTCCGGCCAGGGCAATCAGGCAAGAGAAAGAAATAAAGATATTCAATTAGGAAAAGAGGAAGTCAAATTGTCCCTATTTGCAGATGACATGATTGTATATTTAGAAAACTCCATCATTTCAGCCCCAAATCTCCTTAAGCTGATAAGCAACTTCAGCAAAGTCTCAGGATACAAAATCAATGTGCAAAAATTACAAGCATTCTTATACACCAATAACAGATCAACAGAGAGCCAAATCATGAGTGAACTCCCATTCACAATTGCTACAAAGAGAATAAAATACCTAGGAATCCAACTTACAATGGATGTGAAGGACTTCTTCAAGGAGAACTACAAAGCACTGTTCAACGAAATAAAAGAGGAAACAAACAAATGGAAGCACATTCCAACCTCATGGATAGGAAGAATCAATATGAAAATGGCCATCCTGCCCAAGGTAATTTATAGATTCAAGCCATCCCCTCAAGCTACCACTGAGTTTCTTCACAAAATTGGAAAAAACTACTTCAAACTTCATATGGAGCCAAAAAACAGCCCGCCATTCCAAGACAATCGTAAGCAAAAAGAACAAAGCTGGAGGCATCAAGCTACCTGACTTCAAGCTATACTACAAGGCTACAGTAACCAAAACAGCATGGTACTGGTACCAAAAAAGATATATAGACCAACAGAACAGAACAGAGGCCTAAGAAATAACACCACACATCTACAACCATCTGATCTTTGACAAACCTGAAAAAACAAGAAATGGGGAAAGGATTCCCTATTTAATAAATGGTACTGGGAAAACTGGCTAGCCATATGTAGAAAGCTGAAACTGGATCCTTCCTTATACCTTATACAAAAATTAATTCAAGATGGATTAAAGACTTAAATGTTAGACCTAAAACCATAAAAACCCTAGAAGAAAACCTAGGCAATGCCATTCAGGACAAAGGCATGGGCAAGGACTTCATGACTAAAACACCAAAAGCAATGGCAACAAAAGCCAAAATAGACAAATGAGATCTATTTAAACTGAAGAACTTCTGCACAGCAAAAGAAACTACCATCAGAGTGAACAGGCAACCTGCAGAATTGGAAAAAATGTTTGCAATCTACCCATCTGACAAACAACTAATATCCATAATCTACAAGTGGGCAAAGGTTATGAACAGACACTTTTCAAAAGAAGACATTTATGCAGCCAACAGGCACATGAAAAAATGCTCATCATCACTAGTCATCAGAGAAATGCAAATCAAAACTACAATGAGGTAACATATCACACCAGTTAGAATGGTGATCATTAAAAAGTCAGGAAACAACAGGTGCTGGAGAGGATGTGGAGAAATAGGAATGCTTTTACACTGTTGGTGGGAGTGTAAACTAGTTCAACCATTGTGGAAGACAGTGTGGGGATTCCTCAAGGATCTAGAACTAAAAATACCATTTGACCCAGTGATCCCATTACTGGGTATACACCCAAAGGATTATAAATCATGCTACTATAAAGACATATGCACGTGTATGTTTATTGCGGCACTACACACAATAGCGAAGACTTGAAACCAACCCAAATGCCCATCAATGACAGACTGAATTAAGAAAATGTGACACATATACACCATGGAATACTATGCAGCCATGAAAAAGGATGAGTTCATGTCCTTTGCAGCGACATGGATGAAGCTGGAAACCATCATTCTGAGCAAACTATCCACAAGGACAGAAAACCAAACACTGCACATTCTCACTCATAGGTGGGAATTGAACAATGACAACACTTGGACACAGGATGGGGAACATCACACATTGGGACCTGTCGTGGAGTCAGGGGATGGGGGAGGAACAGCATTAGGATAAATACCTAATGTAAATGATGAGCAAACCAGCACGGCACATGCATACATATGTAACAAACCTGCACGTTGTGCACATGAATCCTAGAACTTAAAATATAATAAAGAAGAGACAATGAAAATCACTATATTATGATAAAAGGATTAATTCAGCAAGATATTACACTTTTAAATATATATGCACGCAATGCTGAAACAACCAGATATATAGAGTAAATATTATTAGAGCTAAAGACAAAAATGGGCCCTGATTTAATAAGAGCTGGACACTTTAACACCATTTTCAGCATGGAACAGATGTTCCAGACCAAAAATCAACTGAGAAACATTGGCCTTATTCTTCACTATGGACCAAATGAATCAAATAGATATTTACAGAACATGTCATCCAAGAGGCGCAGAAAGCACATTCTTTTCTTCAGCACATGAATCATTCTCAAGGATAGAACATATGTTAAGTCACAAAACAAATCTTAAAACAGTCAAAAACTAGTGAAGTAATATTAAGCACCTTCTCTGACCACAATGGAATAAAACAAGAAGTCAATAAAAATCATAATTTTAGAAACACTTCAAATACATGGAAATTAAACAGCACTCTTCTGAATGACCAGTGCATCAATGAAGAAATTAAGAAGGTAACTGAAAAAAAATTTTAAACAAACAATGATGGAAACACAACATACCCAATCCTATGGAATACAACAAAAGCAGTACTAACAGGTACATTTATAAGTGTTTACATCAAAAATAGGAAAAACATGAAATAAACAACCTAATGATGCATCTTAAGGAACTAGAAAAGTAAGAGCAAACCAAACCCAAATTAGCAGAAGATAAGAAATAATGAAGATCAGAGTGGAAATAAATGAAATTAAAATGAAGAAAACAATGCAAAAGGTCACTGACACAAACAGTTGGTTTTTTGAAAAGTTAAACAAAATTGACAAAACTTTAACCAGAGTAATTAAGAAAAAAAGAAAAACAATCAAAATAAATAAAATCAGGAATGAAAAAGGAGACATTACAAATGATACCACAGAAATTTAAAGGAGCATTAGTGGCTAGTATGAGTAACTATATGCCAATAAATGGGAAAAGCTAAAAGAAACTGACAAATTTCTGGGCACATTCGACATATCAAGATTGAACAAGAAAGAAATCCAAAACCTGGACAGATCAATAGCAAATACCGAGATTGAGACCATAATAAAAATTTCCCAGTGAAAGGCCTGGAACCCAATGGCATCACTGCGCAATTCTACCAAGTATTTAAAGAAGAACTAATGCGAATTCTACTCAAACTATTCTTAAAAACAGGGGAGGAGGGAATATTTCCAAACTGATTCCATGAGGTCACTATTACTCTGATATAAAAACCAGAGAATGACAGATCAGAAAAAGAAAACAACAGCCAATATCTCTGATGAATATTGATAAAAAATCCTCAACAAAATACTAGCAACATGAATTCAACAATACATTCAAAAGATTACTTATCATGACCAAATGGAATTTATTCCTGGGATGCAAGGATGGTCCAAGACATGCAAATCAATGTGATGCATCATATCAACAGTATGAAGGACAAACACCATATGATCATTTCAATTGATCTGCAAAAACACCTGACAAAATTCAAAATCCTGTCATAATACAAATCCTCAAAAATGGCATAGAAGGAACACAATACAATAAAAGCCATATGCAACAGGCCCACAGCTAGTACCACACTAAATGGGAAAAAGGTGAATTATTTCCTCTGAGATTGGGAGCACCATAAGAATGCCCTCTTATGCCATTGTTATTCAACATAGTACTGGAAGATCTAGTTAGAGCAATCAAACAGAAGGAAGAAGGAAAGGAAATCCAAATCGGAGAGGAGAAAGTCAAATTACCCTTGTTTGCAGATAATATGATTTTATATTTGGAAAAACCTAAAGACTTAATCAAAAAATATTTAGAACCAATAAACAAATTCAGTAAAGTTGTAGGATACATAATCAACATACAAAATCAGTATCATTTTCTATATGCCAACAGTGAACAATCTGAAAAAGAAGTAAAAAAGGTAACTCTGGCCGGGCGCGGTGGCTCAAGCCTGTAATCCCAGCACTTTGGGAGGCCGAGACGGACGGATCACGAGGTCAGGAGATCAAGACTATCCTGGCTAACACGGTGAAACCCCGTCTCTACTAAAAATACAAAAAAAAAAAAAAATTAGCCGGGAGCGGTGGCGGGTGCCTGTAGTCCCAGCTACAGGGGAGGCTGAGGCAGGAGAATGGTATGAACCTGGGAGGCGGAGCTTGCAGTGAGTGGAGATCGTGGCACTGCACTCCAGCCTGGGCGACAGAGCGAGACTCCGTCTCAAAAAAAAAAAAAAAGGTAACTCTGTTTTTAATAGTCACAAATAAAATTGAATGCTCAGGAATTACCCAAAGAAGTAAAAGATCTCTATAATTAAAAACAATAGAACCTGATGAAATAAATTGAAGAGGACATCAAGTAATGAATAGATATTTCATGTTCATGGATTGGAAGAATCAATGTTGGTAAAATGTCCATATTACCCAAAGTAATCTACAGATTCAATGCAGTTCCTAGCAAAATACCAATGATATTGTTTACAGAAATAGAAAAAAAAAATTGTAAAATGTATATGGAACCACAAAAGACCCAGAATAGTCAAAGCTAATCTTAGTAAAAAGAACACCACTGCAAGAATCACGTTATTTGATTTCAAATTATACTACAGAGCTACAGTAACCATGATAATGACATATAAATAGACAACACCTACACTAATGGAACAGAATAGAGAAGTCATAAACAAAGCCACATACCTACTGTGTACTCGTTTTCAACAAAGGTGCCAAGAACACACTGGAGAAATCAGTTTATTTAATAAATCATGCTGGGAAAACTGGATGTCCATATGCAGAAGAATGTGACCAGACCCCTGTCTCTTACCACATACAAAAATCAATCCAAATGGACTAAACCTTTAGATTTAAGACCTCAAATTATGAAACTACTACAAGAAAACATTAGGTAAACTCTCCAGGACATTGGTCTGGGAAAAACTTTCTTCAGTAATACCCCATAAACACAGACAACCAAAGCAAAATGGACAAAAGGTATCACATCAAGTTAAAATGCTTCTGCACAGCAATCAAACAAAGGAAAGAGAGAATCCACAGAAGGGGAGAAAATATTTGCAAACTACTAATCTGTTAAGGGATTAATAACCAGAATATATAAGGAGCTCAAATAACTTTATAGGAAAAAATCTAATAATGTGATCAAGAAATGGGCAAAATATTTGAATAGATATTGATTAAAATAAGACATATTATTATTTCTTTTACTAACTGTACTTTGCATTGTGTCTAAAAAATATCACCATATCCAAGGTTATCTAGGTTTTTTCCTGTGTTGTATTCAGGGAGTTTTATAGTTTTGCATTTTACATTTAGGTTTATAATCCATTTTGAATTGATTTTTGTGAAGAGGGTAAGATTTGTGTCTAGATTCATGTTTTTTACTTCAAATGTATAGATTTTTCAGCACCATTTGTTGAATGGACTATGTTTGCTCCATTGAATTGCCTCCTTTAATTTTTTAAATTAATAATTGACACATAATAATTATACATGTTTATGGGGTAAAATGTAATGTTTCAATGCATGTGTACGCCTTCACATAAGATCAGTTGATAACGTTTATGTGGGACTCTTTCTGGACTCAAACCTGTTCCAATGATCTATTTGGCTATTATTTTGTCAATACTACACTAAAACTTTTGCTTAATAGTAAATTTTGAAATCAGGTACAGTCAGTCCTCCAACTTTGGTCTTCTTATTCAATATTAACTTGGCTATTCTGGGCCATTTTGCCTCTCCATATAACTTTAGAATAAGTTTGTTGATATCCTCAAATTAAGTTGCTGGGAATTTGATTGGGACTGCATTACTTCTACAGAACAAGTTAAGAATAATTGTTATCATGACTCTATTGAGTCTTCCTATTAATGAACATGAAATATCTCACCATTTATTTACTATTTGATTTCTTTCAACATAGTTTTCTAGTTTTACTGTGTAGATCTTGTATATATTGCATTATATTTATACATAAGTATCTCATTTTGGTGAGGTGATAATGAAATTGTAATGTGTTTTTAACTTCAGATTCCATTTGTTCACTGTATATATGAATACAATTAATTTCTGTGTAATAATTTTGTATCCTATCACCTTGCTATACTTACTTACTATTTCTAGGAGGGTTTTTTTGTTGTTGTTGTCGATTCTTTTGAATTTTCTACATAGACAATCATGTCACTGGTGAACAGTTTTATTTCTTTTTTCCCAATTTGTGTACCTTCTATTTCCTTTTCTTTTCTCCTTGCATTAGCTAAGGCTTTCAGTACAATGTTGAAAAAAGTGGCAAAGGATATATTCTTGCGTTGTTCCTGATCTTATTGGGAAAGTTTTGAGTTTCTCACCATTAAGCATGATGCTATTTGTAGATTTTGTGTAGTTGTTCTTTATTAAGTTGATGTTCCCCTCTATTCCTAGTTTACTGACTGTTTTTATCATAAATTAGTGTTGAATTTTGTTAAGTACTTTTTCTGCATCTATTAATATGGTCATGTGATTTTTCTTTCTTAGCCCGCTGATGTGGTAGGTTAATTTTTTTTTTGCATATTGAATTAGACTTGCATAACTGTGATAAAGCCTAATTAGTTGTGGCACATAATTATTTTTATACATTATTGGAATCAACTTGATAGTATTTTGCTGAGGATCTGAGGATTTTTGCATCTATGTTAATGAGAGCCACCCATCTGTAGCTTTCTTTTCTCATAATGTCTCTGTTTGATTTTGGCATTAGAGTAATGCTGACCTTATAAAATGAGTTAGGAAGTATTCCCTCTGCTTCTATATTCTGGAAGAGATTATAAAGAATTTCTTTCTGAAATGTTTGGTGTAATTAACCAGTGAACTCACCTAGGCCTAGTGCATTCTGACTTACAAGGTAACTAATTATTGACTAAATTTCTTTCATAGATATTTGCCTATTTAGATTGTCTTTTCCTTCTTGTGTGAGTTTCGATAGGTTCTGTCTTTAAGGAATTGGTCTATTTTATCTAGCCTATCAAATTTGTGGACAAAGACTTGTTCACAATATTCTTTTATTATCCTTGTAATGTCCATAGGCTCTGTAGTAATGTTCCCATTAATTCCCTTCCTTTCTTCCTTCCTTCCTTTCTTCCTTCCTTCCCTTTTTTCCTTCCTTCCTTCCTTCCATCTTCCCTCCCTTCCTCCCTCCCTTCCTTCCTTTTTATTTCTTTCTTTTCTTTCTTTCTTTCTTTTTTCTTTCTTTCTTTCTTTTTCTTTCTTTCTCTCTCTTTCTCTTTCTCTCCCTTCCTTTCTTTCTCCTTCCTTCCTTCCTCCCTCCCTCCCTTCCTTCCTCCCTCCCTCCCTTCCTTCTTTTCTTTTCTTTCTTTCTTCTTTCTCTCTCTCTTTCTTTTCTTTCTTTCTTCTCTTTCTTTCTTTCTTTCTTTTTCTTCCTCCTTCTTTCCCTTTCTCTCCCCTTCCTTCCTCTTTCTCCTTCCTTCCTTCCTCCCTCCCTCCCTCCCTCCCTCCCTCCTTCCCTCCCTCCTTCTTTCAAGACATGGTCTCTCTATTTTGGCTAGGCTGGTCTTAAACTCCCAGGCTCAAGCAATCCTCCTTCCTCAACATCCAAAGTAGCTGAGATTACAGGCACATGCCATCATGCCTGGCTCTTTCATTTTTTTGTATTACTAATTCGTGTCTTTTCTGTTTTTGTTTTAGTTAGCCTGGCTAGAATCTTATTTTTTTATATTTTCAATGAAGGAGTTTTTTCTTTTGTTCATTTTTTATGGATTTATTTTCATTTTTATTAACTTCTTCCTTGATTTTTATCATTTCTTTCTTCTGCTTAATTTGAATTGCTTTAAGAGGAAGATAAAGGAAGAGTAGCTTGTATTATGTATTTAGCTTGTGGTCTATATTAAAAATGATAAACTCCTATTTTAAGAGTGCAGATTTCAAAGCTTGTCATTAACCTATATAATAGGTTTGGGGAGAACAGTGATATGCTGCTTCTACCGAAAAGATCAACATGCCTCCATTTTGCTCTGTGAAAGAAGAAAAATGGAATCTGTTGTCAGAAGTTGTAGAAAAGTAACAGTCAGAAAAACCATCTGAAAGCTAGTGGCCATGTGATCCTCATAATTACCAGTGTCCTCTTAGTTACCAGTCCTAGCAAGTAATGCTTGGGAACCAGGCCAAGACTCTTTATAGGGAGAGTTTCTGAGTTTTTCATGCACATGAACCCAGCCTATATGGATTCCTATTCTTGACATAACTTGTATTCTCATATTAAGGCACCCTTGCACACACACACATGTTCACACACTCAGACTTAGCTACCTAATCCAGGGTTTTAGTCCTTAACAGATGTAATAGGCTTACACTAAAGAATGGGAAGAGTATGAAGATAAGTTACTTTAAATTGCATTTTAGAGATTTTATTAAGAGTTTCTCCACTCTCATTATATACAAATTTGGTAGGGCAATATATATTTTTTCAACTTATAATACAGGTTCATGGGTACACGTGCAGATTTATTGAAAAGATATATTGTGTTATGCTGAGATTAAAATACTAACATCAGATCCTTAATGAAATCATGAAGACAATATAGAAGTCAAACTATTAATATTTTATGCAGAAATGGGTATGCATATTTGAAATGAGAGATAAAATGGCATATCAGAGGCAGCGAGTTATAATAATACAAGTATGGAACTGAGCCAGGACACCTAAAGTGTACATTTTTCTTCTACTAAAAAAGTTTCTTTTTCACATCCCATCTGTAAGATGAAGAATTTGGACTTTTTTTTTCCCCACCTTGGATTCTTTTCTAGTTGGTTTCTGTAATTATTAGACAGTACAGCAAAAAGAAAATATGATAGAAGTAATGAAAATATTTCATAGTTTTATATGAAATATCTTGTCTAATGGTATAAAGTACAATCACTTTTCAGAATAAAGATCAGAGTAAAACCTGAAGGCTGTATATAAGTGGTTTCACTAAAAATAAAGCCACAATTGTATTTCAGTCATAAAAGGACTGAACATTTAACTCTGAAAAGTAATTATAGTAAAGTAAAGGTGATTTTGAAGCCATCAAAAATATGCTTTGCAAGAGTTTCCTTCCCCAAAGAGATGTGAAGAAAACAATTCCGACGTTTGAATCACAGGAATTCTAAAAGTGGAAAAGTCAGGTAGAGCACAAACTCTTTTTGATAGGATTCAATGTCGCTTTTTTACCACCTGGAAGTCATTAGAAAGTTTAAGGAAGATGGCAGAATTCACATTCTTATACCCTTCTTTTAAGTAACTTCAGTGGAAAGAGCTGTTTGTACCTTAGTTTATATACAGTATGTCCTAGTTCATCTAATTATATAGCTTTTCATCAGTTGTATATGAGGATAAAGGTTAAACAATTAATGCATCAAATAGACTCTGAAGTCACTGATAATGTCTAAAAAGAGTATTGTGTTGTCTTCAGCAGCCTATAAAAAGGACTTCCACAGCATATGGATAACTCATTTTTAATGCACACTTGATCATAAATACTATTGAAGTGATTAGTAAGCTACATCTTTAAGTCTATACACACAGAATCAGATTTAAAATAAATTAATCATAAATAGTCACTGAACTACTTTATGTAGATTTCTGTACTCATAGTCAAAAGGTGTTAAGAATAGGAAAAAATAAATTTGTACCATAATGAAGATATTCATGGAATATCTTCCTTTTGATCTGCTATTTCCTCTTCCCATGATTGGAAAGTAGCATATAGATAAAGTTATGGATATGGATGTAGAAATAAATTTAAGTGCATGTGTATATTTAGATATACATATATACGACTATTAAATATATCACTTTTCTGCAGTCTGCTTTACCATGTTCTGTAAATATTTCAATATTCAGAGGTAATCTTGGTTATAACCAATGTTTTAAACTTACTAAGAGTATATAAAAGTCATTTTGTAGTTATATGATAAATCAAAGTCCTTCTGCATAAAATGCTCACTTAAGGGTAGACAAGTTATCAAATTTGAAATGTTCAACTCCACATACCCAACCCCTGATCATAGCTAAATTTATTTTTTGTTGGTTCCTTTGTTTTATGTATTTATTTGTATAGATTTATTTGATTTTATTTTAACCTTGGATCTTTCTATGCTGATTCCGATGTATTTCAACACATCTCTGTACCTCCCTTCCTGGAAATAGCTCCACCACTGTGAGAACAACTATTCAAATTTGGCGTCTTCATTATTTAATATTTTTGAACTTCACACAGGGAGAGACACATAATATGTACTTTTTATATCTGGCTTCTTTCACAACTTATCATGTTTTTGAGAATAATTATGCTTTTGCATTTATCAGTAAATTCGTCTTCTGATTCCTGAGTAGTACTCCGTTGTGTAAGGATGCCACAGTTTATCTATTCAACCTCCTAGGAATGGGCAAATGAGTTATTTTCAGGTTAGGCTTTTAGGGATAAAAGCTGCTATAATTTTTGTTGTATGATTTTTTTGTGGACATACATTTAGTGAATTCCTAGTAGTTTAATTGCTGGGTCATAGGGTGAGTATATAACGAATTTTCATGAGAAACTCAAAACCATATTCAAAATAAATTCCACTATTTTAGATTTGCACCAGCAATTTCAGAGATCTACATCTATACAATGTAGCAAATGATATTGTGTGTGTGTGTGTGTGTGTGTGTGTGTAATTTTAGCAATTCTAGTGAATATGTGGCAGTATCTCATTGTGGTTTCAATTTGCATTTTATGATGATTAATGGTGTTGAGTATTCATTTATTTAAGTATTTGGCATTCTGACATATATTTATATGATGTGTTAGATGAGGTATTTTGCCCATTTATAAAATCAGGTCATTTGATTTTTTATGATTTGCAAAAGTTCTTTATTTTGCACACAAGTTCTTTATGCAATCTATATGTTGTAGATGAGATGCTTGTCTTGCAACTTCTTGCTTTCACTTTTATTTTCTTAGTAAGGCCTTTGCTTGGTGAATATTTGTTTCCAATTTTGATGTGAGGTCCAATTTATCATTTCAGTGTTTGTGTGTGTGTTAGTATCTGTGTGGTTTTATGGTTAATGCCTGTATTAGTTTTCTCAGGCTGCCATATCAAAGTACCTCAAGCTAGGTAGTTTAAATAAAAGAATTTTATTGTCTTACAATTTGGAGTCTAGAAGTTCAAAATCAAGGTATTGACAGGGTTGGTTCCTCCTAAGTGCTGTGAAAGAATTTGTTCCAGGGCTCTTTCCTTAACTTGTAGATGGCTGTCTTCTCCTTGGGTCTTCATGTCTCTTTTCTTTGCATCTGTGCATATACAAATTCCTCCTTATTGTAAGGACACCAGTTATATCGTATTAGGGTCCACACTCATGACTTCACCATAATTTAACTAATGACATCTGCAACTACCCTATTTTCAAATAAGAACACATTGAGAATTAATGCTTCAACATATGATTTTGGAGGTTGAGGAGGATACAATACAATTCATATCAGTGCCTTTCAAATTATAACAAATCTTTGTTTACCAGAGTTGGAAAAAAATATTCTCCTGTACTTTATTTTATAAGTTTCAGAATCATAATTTTCATCTATAGATCAAAGATTTCCCTATAGTAATTTTTTGTTTGGTCCCAGTTAGAAATTAAATTTCATTTTTTCCATCAGGTTTTCAGTTGTTCTAACATTGTTTATGGAAAATAATTTTCCCCACTGATTTCTTTTGATATTCTTGTCAAAATTAAAATTAGTTAACCATGTTTATAATATTATTGTCTAAAATTCAACTTAGTAATATATTTTTAAGTCCATTTATGGACTACCCAGTCTATTCCTTTGAGCTACTTTTGTGTCTTTTTGCCAATAATCACACCATTTAGCCAAACACTATGCGACCGTAACTTTATAGTGAATCTTGAAATCTGCTCCTGTATAATGCCTTAAAATTCTAGCTGCCTTAGCAATTCCACATTCTATTCTGTTTTTTCCATCTAATGAGATTGGTTTTCTTTCTTGTACTTTAGTTCTCTGCATTATAGTTTAGAAAAAGCTCCCAGGAAAAAAGCTGCAGTAAATGTGGAACGTATATCATTTCTCTTAAGACTTTCAGTCCTGTACTCTCTGCAGTGTAATAAAAATTTCTTCATATATTTTTCCAGTTTATAATTGTTCACTATAGGAGGTAAGTCTACAACCAACTACTCCATCATGTCAGGTTCAAAAGTCAGCTTTTAGTTGCTTTTATCCACCAATTATTCTGTTCCAAAAACTTAGGGATATATATAATTTATATATGCATTCAGATATAATGCATATATACAATGTGCATATTTTTATATATACACTCATATATGTGTGTATGTATGTGTATATATGTATGTGTGTGTGTGTTTGTGTGTGTATTGTTTGCTACCTTCTTATCCTTACTTCCTACCTAGAATAACAGTCTTAGAGATTGTCATTTGGCCTTCTATAGTACTAACAAATGGGTGATTAACTGATGTGTATGACAACAGAAGCTGTCTATAAGAAGACTCAGTCTAGGCAGATGTGTAAACTATCCAACACTTAATTTATGTCTGCAGAAGCACACCATTCATAAGCACATCCCACATTGTAGTGAATACAGAAGACTTAGGCAGAGATCAGAAATTCAATAAGCTTGCAATGGCTTCTTTTTAAATAACAGGTTTTCCATGAGTTAATATCATGGTAAGAGCAAGGCTTTGGAGACGAGTCAACCCAGAAGAAACTTGGTTTGAACCCTTGTTGTATCTGTAATATAACTACTCCAAGCATCAGTGTCCTCAGGGGTTAAAAGTATATCGCAGGAATACCGTTTCTTAAAGATTGATTCAAGGATTTAAACAGTGAATCCATGCAATGTACTTATCAAAGGGTCTGGCTCTCATTGTATGGTTAATAAATGGCAGTAATTATTATTACGACTGAAAGTGCATACAACTATCTTTGGCTGTATACTAGAAACCAACAAATGCCGTTACCTCCTGGAATATATTAACCAGTGGCCTGACAGCTTAATGATGTGTGCCAGCACATTGAAAGATAACAGGAAAAAAATTAAAAAAACTCAACCCAGAGCATTACTAGGACAGGGATCAGGGTTGGGGAAGAAGAAAGAACAAAATTCACCTTTGGTCTCCAAAAATCCCAGGCATATTTTAGAAAGATAATCCTTCTGAAATGTATTCTTTTACTATAACATAAATTCCCTTCATATCCTGTATGATTCTAACCCTTCATGAGTATGTGTAATATATGTATGAATAATCATAGAGTAAATAATTGTATTTACATTGGTTTTATAAATTTTTTCACTTTGAATTAGTGACATTTAACATTTCTGCATATACGGCGTCTTAATAACTACAATGATATGTCATGGTTGTGAAAATTATCTATCTCATACAATAATTAGAAAAAATATACCACCTTAGAATGTTACTGAGATTCAAAGAAACAGTAATATAGTCTAAGCATGTGCCACTCTTTAATAATATTTAATTTAACAAATATTTAATGGACATTTGCATCATTCTAGGCACACACACACACACACACACACACATTCACACCCACCCAGGAGTGTAAGATACAATTCCAGATTCTAAAGACCTCACACTCTTGCAGGGAAACTCATCTGTGAAACTACTGTAAAATATATTGCTAGTGTAAAAAACAGACACTATCTATTTTCTTTTTCAGAAAAGTAAGCGACAGGCTCAAAGGGAAAGAGGCATTCCTGCTGTGTCTTTACTTATCAGTTGTATTCTTTTAGAAGGTCATGTTGGGGAGAGAACCTTCTAGGTCAAGGAAAAACCACAAGCAAAGATACAGAATTATAAAGATGTATGCCATGCTTAGAAAATAGCAAGAAAAGAAGTTAACTTAGAGCATACATTTATGGATGAGAGTGACAGAATGTGATATCAGAAAGACAGGTTGAGAACATATTATGAAAGATTTGAATGCCATTCTGAAATGTTAAATTTTCTACTTATGGAATTCGGGAGTGGAAAAATTATGATCAGATTATTTTATATAAGTTTGAGATACAAAATATTTTAGAGAAAATATAATATGGCATATACTAAATATGCAATAATACATATGTATTATATGTTATAAATATCAAACATGTTATATAATAATATTGATAATATAACATTTTATAATATTATGTAGGTTCAAAATTCTATAGATAATTACTGATATTAAGAAAAAAATGGCCAGGTGTGGTGGTTCATGCTTGTAATCCTAGCACTTTGGGAGGCTGAGATAGGAGGATTGCTTGAGGCCAACCAGGAGTTTAAGACCAGCCTGGGCAACACAGTGAGACCTCTCCCTCTACCACGTCTCCTTAGAAAATTTTAAAAGAATTGTGTGCATGTAACGGCATGCTTCTGTTGTCCCAGTTTCTCCAGAATTCAAGACTGCAGTGAGGTATGATCATGCCATTTAACTTCAGCCTCAGTGACAGAGAAAGACCCTGTTTCAAAAGAAAAAAAAACAGAGAGAGAGAGAGAGAAATTACTAGAATGGGGCCAGGTGCGATGACTCATGCCTATAATCCCAGGACTTTGGGAGGCCGAGGTGGGTGGATCACAAGGTCAGGAGTTTGAGACTAGCCAGGCCAAGATGGTGAAACACTGTTTCTATTAAAGACACAAAAAATTAGCTAGGTGTGGTGGTGCACACCTGTAATCCCAGCTACTTGGGAGGCTGAGGCAGGAGACTCACTTGAACATGGGAAGCAGAGGTTTCAGTGAGCTGAGATCGTGCCATTGCACTCCAGCCCGAGCTGAGATCATGCCATTGCACTCCAGCCTGGGTTACAGGATGAGGCTCATCTAAAAAAACAAAAATTACTAGAATGTGAACAATATGTACTACTTTATTGCATAGAGAAAAACCATAAATTAATCTGAGTTTGTACCATTAAAGTAAGACATATGAGACATTACTCATATGCCTTTATATAACATAAAAATAACAATATAATAATACATTAAAAAACTCATGATTTGCCTCTCTGTTTGTCTGTTATTGGTGTATAGGAATGCTTGTGATTTTTGCACACTGATTTTGTATCCTGAGACTTTACTGAAGTTGTTTATCTGCTTAAGCAGATTTGGGGCTGAGATCATGGGGTTTTCTAAATATGCAATCATGTCATCTGCAAACAGAGACAATTTGACTTCCTCTCTTCCTATTTGAATACCTCATTTCTTTGTCTTGCCTGATTGCCTTGGTCAGAACTTCCAATACTATGTTGAATGGGAGTGATGAGAGAGGACATCCTTGTCTTCTGCCAGTTTTCAAAGGGAATGCTTCCAGCTTTTGCCCATTCAGTATGATACTGGCTGCGGGTTTGTCATAAATAGCTCTTATTATTTTGAGATGCATGCCATCAATACCTAGTTTATTGAGAGTTTTTAGCATAGGGGGTGTTGAATTTTATTGGAGGTCTTTTCTGCATCTATTGAGATAATCATGTGGTTTTTGTCATTGGTTCTGTTCATGTGATGGATTACATCTATTAATTTGCATGTGTTGAACAAGCCTTACAACTAAAACCATAAAAACCCTAGAAGAAACCTTAGGCAACATACTGCAGGACGTAGGCATAGGCAAAGTCTTCGTGACTAAAACTCCAAAAGCAAGCGCAACATAAGCCAAAATTGACTAACGGGATCTAATTAAACTAAAGAACTTCTGCACGGCAAAAGAAACTATCATCAGCGTGTACAGGCAACCTACAGAATGGGAGAAAATGTTTGCAATCTATCCATCTGACAAAGGGGTAATATCCAGAATCTATAAGGAACTTAAACAAATTTACAAGACAAACACAACCCCATCAAAAAGTAGGCGAAGGATATGAACAGACACTTCTCAAAAGAAGACATTTATGCGGCCAACAAACATGAAAAAAAGCTCATCATCACTGGTCATTGGAGAAATGCAAATCAAAACCACAATGAGATACCATCTCATGCCAGTTAGAATGGTGATCATTAAAAAATCAGGAAACAACAGATGCTGGAGAGAATGTGGAGAAATAGGAATGCTTTTACACTGTTGGTGGGAGTGTGAATTAGTTCAGCCATTGTGGAAGACAGTGTGGCGATTCCTCAAGGATCTAGTACTAGAAATACCATTTGACCCAGCAATCCCATTACTGGGTATATAACCAAAGGATTATCAATCATTCTACTATAAAGATACGTGCACATGTATGTTTATTGCAGCACTGTTCACAATAGCAAAGACTTGGAACCAACCCAAATGCCCATCAATGATAAACTGAATTTAAAAAATGTGCCACATATACACCAAGGAATACTATGCAGCCATAAACAAAGATCAGTTCATGTTCTTTGCAGGGACATGGATGAAGCTGGAAAACATCATTCTCAGCAAACTAATGCAGGAACAGAAAACCAAACATCACATGTTCTTACTCATAAGTGGGAGATGAACAATGAGAACACATGGACACAGGGAGGGGAAGATCACACACCATGGCCTGTCAGCGGGTGGGCGGCTAGGGGAGGAATAGTATTAGGAAAAATACCTAATATAGATGACGGGTTGATGGATGCAGCAAACCACCATAGCATGTGTATATCTATGTAACAAACCTGCATGTTCTGCATGTGTATCCCATAACTTAAAGTCTAATAATAATAATATGTTAATATTTATGTATCTATATACATTATTTATATTCTTAAATCTACACTGAGGCATTTTTTGTGATTGTAACTGTTACTAATCAGAGAGCATTTGGATATGTTTTTCTGCATCAGCTAGAATTTGGTTTCAATATGTTGAATGTACATAGTAGATATTCTTTGATCCTCCATGCTGGGTTAACTGTCTACTAATATTTGGGAAATTATCTGTTTTATAAATCTTGACTTTGCCTCCCACTCACAAAGCTACTTCTGCAGATTTAATGCACATGTGGCCTGGCTCCGTGCCCAAAATACTGCATCTGGAGTCAGGGACCAAAGTATTCAGAAAGTAGGCACAGAGAGGTTTCATAGTTGCCGTTATAATTGTCTGATTGTTGCATCTAAAGAGGCAGTCACTAATGGAGCAGTTGCAAAGTATACCAGCAGAGATATTCTCACTGCACTAGTACCTGTGCTATAATTTTTTGACCATAGATTGAACCTGACAGCCTTTCTTTCCATTCTCAGAGCCTGGTTCTCTCAAGCTCCTAAGCTTTTAGCAATTCCGTTAGCTACCCACCATCTTTTCCAAACATTTCTTTCCTGCATATATCCTTCATAGTCACATTTTACTATTTGTAAACTAGGTCTCTAATGCAAGATGTGCCAATTATTTGAAAGCAGGGGTGATGGCATTTACCTTACCAATCGTTAGCACAAAATCTGGCAGTAGTCATGCAACTGTTATTGAAAACATCTATTTAATAAATTAATAACTAAATGATAAGCATTAAAATGACATTTACATTTTGAAGATGCAGAATAATTTTTGCAGGTTGCTTTACTAGATTCTTGGAAAGATTTGAGTAAAAGAATGTATATAGTATTTTGGGATCCAGTGAAGTGTCTAAAAGCTTCCAAAGTAAAAATAGCAGCATCTTTGAATGGAAGACCTTTTGACAAGCTATTTAGTTTGATTAGCCTTGTTCTACATAATTTGGGCATCACTGTGAGGAAGTGCCATATGGTGTCAATAAATAAGTCTTTAGTGTGTTTCACTTCTCCTCCAAAATGTATATAAAAAGGTCAATTAACCCTAATTAAATCTCTCTTTTCTTTGGTTAGGCTGTATGTGGTTTTCCTGTCAAGCACCCAGTGAGATTTTGCAGTGTTTCTACATGGTTGATTAAGGGCATGTCAAAGATATAAGTAAGGAGAAAAGTTTAAATGCCTTTCTCTGTTAAAAACAAACAAACAAAAAACAGTATCAATAACAACAAACATATCGGGATTTTTTTGCAAGGTATTGTCAACCTTGTATTGCATCAATTCCTTGTCAAAATCTTGTTTTCAAACTGTAACTCACTTCACCTGGGTAGATAGATTATAAGAACAATTTGCAAAAGGGACATGCCAAATCTGTTCCTTAAGGGCCACTGCCTGGCATTCCAGGGCTCAGCACAAATCCACAATAGTATATGGTACAGGTTAAGGTGTAGACGTTGAGAAAGGACCAAGATGCAGGCTTCTGGGAACTAAATCCCAGACTGCAAGGTACACAGGATGTTTTTTTAATGGTAATCTGAAAGAACCTGGTAGAGCACTATCATTATCTCCTACATTCTCTGAGATTTTGAGGGAAAAGTCACTTCACTGAAACATATGCAATAGAAAGCATTATATTCAAACCCCATAATGAAGTATTATCAGAAACAAAAATTGAGCAGGAAAATCCATTTACAGACAAATGTGCATCCTGATCTGAATAAACAATTTTGGGGAGGCTGAAATTTCCCCAAAGGAGAATAACTATACAAATGATGACTCACCAATTTCATATAATATTTTGCAGCCATTAGCAATGATAGTTTGGAGCTTAGTCAACAAATTGGAAATGCTTAAGCTATTAATTTAGGTGAAAATGATAAGCAGCATGTCTATTACATGTACATATAAATGCACTTATTCATGTACAGGTAGATGTATACTACCTTTCATGTATAACATGTATATGTACATGTATGCTATCTTTTATGTATAATCATGTAATGGTCATTCTGCTTATCATTTTCACTTATTTATTTTATTAATACATTATTTATATATGTATTACTATACATATATTTAATGATCAACAATAAAATACTCATTTTTGTAAAGTGATGATAACATTGTGAGTGATTTTCTTCCTTGTGATTCTTGATTTCATATTGTTGACATACTTTCTTCAATAAAAATATTTTTGTGCAATAAAATAAATGATTAATGAATTGACTTTCTTTTTTTCTTTCTTTTTTGAGACATCCTCACTCTGTCACCCAGGCTGGAGAGCACAGGCATGATATCGGCTCACTGCAACCTCTGCCTCCAGGATTTAAGCGATCTTCCTACCTCACCCTCCTAAGCAGCTGGGACTACAGGCGTACACCACCAAGCCCAGATAATTTTTGTAGTTTTAGTAAAGACAAGGTTTTGTCATGCTGCCCAGGCTGGTCTCAAAGGATCCATCAGCCTCCCAAAGTGCTGGGATTACAGGCATGAGCCACCGTGCCTGGTCTGAATTGACTTTTAAAGTCTTTTGCACCCTGACTGACATTTCTTTAGCCTTCAGTGGGGACAGTATAGTATAAAAAGAACAGAATTTTAAAAGTCAGTCAGAGTTGGTTACAATCTCAGATCTGCCGTTATTTTAAACCTCAGTTGTGAAAGTCATACTATAATTTAACCTTTTGATCATGATGAGTTTCTGAGTGAAGAAATAGTACCATTCAAAATCTTAGGAGTTTTTTTACAGGTCATTTTGCAACAAATTGACACAAAATGCTCTCTTTAAATTATCTCTCTCATACTCCTTTTTAAATTTTTAAAAATTTTTATCTTAATCCTCAAATTTTAGAAACTTTATTCTCATTTTTTATATAATTATATTAAAAATCAAACCAAAGTATAATGTCTGAAATTTAAGTAAAGCTATTCTCATTCATTTATTTTTTTTTCATTTATAAAACATTTATTGCCCATTTATTACTTTCCAAACACAGATTTCTGCAGGATCTATAATTCATTTTCATCAGATTCTCCTTGCAGTCCTTCTGATAATAGGAAATGGATTAAGAAGAGTTATATCCTTGATAGTCATTTTCAGTGGTGAAAATCCAAGTTGGTGACTAAATATGGTCTTTTTATTCTTTATCATTTTAGTGCTGAGTAAATTACAGCTGTCCTCATTCTTCTACCACATTAAAATCTCTCAGCCTGTCTCTTTTAAAGGACAAATGATATTTTGAAACACAGAATTTCGCTTAGGCCTGCAATTTAATCAGCTCTCCAAATGCTGCCAATCACCTTAGGACTAAAACAGCTTTTCTGTTCAGATCATAATATAACCTTTAGTGTCTGTCTGTCATTTCAAGTTCATGCCATTATAAGTCAAGACTGAGTCCTTTGTAGCTCTCTACAGTAAGAGGACTTAACGGAGATCTCAATTTTATTCTGCCTCCCTCGTTTTAGACAACTTCAGACTCAAAATGACCCCTCACTTTAAACTCGATACAGATATAGTCTTCCCTACACTCTGTGATTGGCTGTCAGCAAGCTGAACAGGCAACTCTAAACTCATCCTTATAATCCCATTATCTTCCTCTTCTTATTTAAGAGTCTACTTTCAGATCTGCCTGAGAATGCCATTCTGCTAAAACCCCATGCAGTATACACCGCCTCTAATTATATATTAGAGCAGAGGAGAGTGTTTCTAGGTAAATAATTGGCTGAGTACTGATTACTGTTAATTAAACTAGATGGACATAGCTTTCTAACTTAGCCTACTTCCTACACTTTTCTGAAAAATCTGTTTCTAACTAAATTTAAACATCCATAAATGTATAAAAATTAATTTAAGACAGAAAAATGTTAACAGATTAATTAATTAGTAGTCACAATTTCCATGTATCCTGCATATCACCGCTTCAACCCATACTCCGAGCCCTTCTATTCTGCTCCACTTTTTCTCTTTTCCATACTATTTATCACATTAACATTCTAGACAATGTTCTCTTATTTGGTTATGTTTCATTGTATTCTCTTTGTTAGCAATTATGCCACACAAAGATCAAGAACTTCATCCCTTTTACTCACTGACATTTATTCATTGATATATGCCAACTGCCTAGAACAGTGCCTGGCACATAGTGTAATGGACACTCAATAATCCCCACTGCAGAACCAGTACATACGTACTTTTTCTTTGTTTCGTTTGGTAGGAAAGAGAATATAAAATGTTGTGTTTCAACACTATATTTTCTTTCATTCAGGTTATTTGCAATTTTTCCCTTTGTCCTCTAACTGTCAGCATGTTATGCTCACATATAATCTAGGACCTAAATAGATAGCTTCTTCACGTGAGTTACATGATCCTTAGTTATGGAACCTAACTGAATGGAATAGTCAAAGTGACACATGGTATACCATGTTTATGAATAAAGGTGACATATGTCATACAAAGAAAGTGTACAGCTCAAGTGAAACTTTTAGCAAAATTTTAATGCAAGAATATTTTGTCTTGGGCTTTCTTGTTTTCTCTTTTTCTAGTTCATCGCCACTGTGGCAATGTCCATCTTCTCCACACGTATATACATACATTCCATTATTCTCCACTATAAAAATGGTATCTCAGAAAATGCTCTTAGATACCCACGGAACACAAGGGTACAAAAAGTCATAAAATTTTAACTATAACCTCCCTAAGAAGAAACTTCATTTTCACCCAAAACAAAGCCTTAAATCAAAGGAGTGAAATGAGAAATGTCTATTGATAGAGCTTAAAATATATAAATGGGGAAACAAAGTATTTTGGCAGAATCTTCATACCCTTGACCCTGAAATCATTTAAATCAGAGATCAACTAATTGAGATTCTGATCCTACCAGTCTCCTCACCCCATCCTCAATGTGATTCGTAACACAGTATTATTCTCCTTTAAATTACTATGATTCTTATATTTTGAACTGCACTTGGCAGAGTCACTTTAACATAACACACAAGACAAGACAAGACATAAGCAGAAAGCTATGTGTCCTATATTGTGCTCAGCATCCTTCCCTCTTTTAATAAACCTAGTTTTCTCTCAGCACGTTGTCCAGTAATCCATTATTAGTTAAAGGCACTAAACCTTCCAGAGACTTTCAATTGTATAGAGCACTCCTGAACAAGAAATTGATTTTCAACACTGGAATTTCTGGAAATGAGTGAGAATTTAGGATCAGAGTGTCTATGGGAGTCAAAAAGACTATTAACATTTCTGTTTTCTGCACCCAGAGGAAAAATGTTTGGTCAATGTGTAGAAATTCTTCCTATTTTTAAATCAAGAATTGCCTTCAATCTGTAAAATGAAAAGCACTATATACATCCTGGCTAATATTATTAACAATAATTACAGTGCCTCTATGCCTTTGCATGTAGTATTTTCTCAATCTGGAATTCTCACTGTACCTCTTTTTAACTCTGTTAAAGCGCTACCTGTCCAAATACTTATTATTGCATAAGAATTTCCTCAGCTATACACATCTATCTGTCACCCTCCAGCATTCTTATTTGTTAAATCATCCTTTTGGAAATTTATCCTGAAATATTTTTATTGAAACTACTGCTTTAGTCAATCTAAGAATAATGTATACTTAAAATATGTTCATTGTTTCAGGAAAATTATTTTTAACATAATAGGTACTCATAAAGTATTGATTTAATCACATCCTATAATTTTAATTCTTATACCTATAGGTAAGTTTGTAGTGCATGTATGTAATATTTCATAAGACTCTCTTTTATTTCAAGGGCCAGAGACATCTATCTATTATATCTTTATGTACACCATAGTTCCTAACTCAATAATGCATATATAGCTGTAATGAACCTCTAGTGAGAGAATGAATCTTCTGAATATAATCTTTCAGGATGCGGTTATTCCTAAGGAATGTATATCTTTCAATTAATTGCGATGCAACAGGGACTGCAAATTGCTACCACACCAGAACTGTATGAAATTAATAATCTAATGCAGTGCCATGCAGCTCTTTTATGACTTTGTTTACTTTGGGATCCTGTGCTACTAGACTACAGTGAATAGAGCTAAATAAGGCAGTGGCATAAATTATTAATATCCTGTCCATCAATTTCCTGCTTGTAAATTGTTTATAATGCCATTGATCTGATGTGCACAGGTTACTAGCATGAATATCCATAAATCCATGATCCCTGAAACCTGCAGACATTTTCTGATTGAAGAGAGGTATGTGCATTGCACGAGTGTTCCCTGATCATTTAATACAAATTGGCTAATGATTTTATAGAACCCACAGTTTTCCACAAATATCACAGAGACTTTAGATTTTGTGAACCCATCTTTATGTTCCATAAAAACACATTATGCTGTATTTTGTTTTGTGGATTGTACACATCTGTCAATTAATTAAACATTTGTTAGTATCTAGAGTGCCTTTGTGTCAGATTCTGTTCCAAGCACTGGGAATATATCTATGATCAGAAAAAAAAAATTGTTATTCTTATGGAGCTTTAATGTAGGGGAAGATAAATAACAAATTTAAAATATTATGGTAAATATCACATAATAATGAGCTCTATAAAGAAAATAAAGCAAAGGAATGGGGTGAGAACTGGGGATGGGTCTGAGAAAGTGACATTTGAGTGGAAATATGAATGAATCTAGGGAGTGAGCTAAGTGGAATCTAGGAGAACCTTCCAGCAGAAGAAATAGTAAAGGAATAACTCTAGATAGATTCTTACTTAGAATCTGGTAAAACAAGAGGAGGATCAACGTGGTGTAGCTGGTCTATGATGAATAGCGAAAAGAATGTTAAATGGCCAGGTTCAAATTATAGAGATTATATGGGTCATAGATAGGAATTTGAATTTCATTCTGAGTGTAATTGGATTATGTTCAATTAAGAAATCAAGGATGAATTCCAAGTATTTTGGCTTTAGCAACTGGGTCAATGAAAGTGTTATTTACTGAGATAAGAAATACCGTAGGAAGAGCAGGTTTTGAAGGGGAAATCGGGAGTTTGGTTTTGGACATGACACATTTAGGATGTCCATTGGAATTCCAAGTGAAGATCTCAGTAGGCAGATAGTGATATTGCCAGGTCAGAACTACGGTGAAGTGAGTGAAGCACTCACCTCAGATACAAAATTTAAGGACGCACCAAAAAACTGAGTAATCAAGATTTAAAATATTTCAATGTGATATATCTTAAAAATCAAAATTAATGCCAAAAAATCCACTGTGAAAATAATCAAAATTTTCGTATATAATTTGTTTGGTAGGCAGGACATTGGCCCCCATTATCTTTACTCTCCGGTTTTCCACCTGTAAATATATCACCCCACGTATGAAAAGGTACTTTAAAATATTATTCGTTAATCAGTTGCTCTCAAAATAGGGAAATCATCCAGGATTGTTCAGTGGTCTCCTTGCACTATGGTGAACTTTAAAAGCAGCAGAGGAAGCCAAAATAGTCAGAACGTGTACTGGAATAAAAGGCAGGAGAGATTTGAGAGACCGAAAGATAAAATTGGTTATCTTTGGCTTTGAGAATAAACCAGGATGAGTCATTAGCCAGAGAATGCCAAGGGATGACCTCTGGAAGGTAAGAACAACCCCCGAGCAGCAGCAAGCAAGGAAACAGGGGCCACAGCCCTACAACTTCAAGAAACGAAATTCTTCCAACAACAACCTGAATGAGCCTGGAAGTGAATTCTCCCCTAGAGCCTCCAGGCAAAAGCGCAACCGCCATTTTGATTTTAGCCTTGTATCTAGAACAGAGAAACCAGATGAGGCTATTGGATTTCTGACCTAGAGACTTGTGAGATACTAAATTTTTTGGTGGTTTTCAGTTTTGTTTTAAAACACTAAGTTTGTGGTAATTTGTGAAAACAGCAATAGAAAACTAATACAAAGTCAACTTGACTAATTTTTCCTTTTGCCTCAGGCTCAAAGATGGTTTGGTATTATACTTTAAATCTGTCCTAACTGGGGATTTAAATTTGAGGTTTATTATGTATTCATGGTATTTCAAACCAGGGCTATATGTGACTACTAAAGAGTGAATGAAGGTAGAACAAAGAAAAGCTCTAAGGACTGAACTCTAGACTATACTAAAATGTAATAATTCAGAGAGAGGAGGATCCAGAAAAAACAAACAAACAAATTAAAAAAAAAAAACTAAGAAATGTAATCCAAGAGGGCAAGAAAAAAATAGATTATATTACCCCAGTTTCTGATATCCTATTATAGATCAAATCACCTAATATCTGGTTTCTACCATCATGAATAATGTTTAAATATAGAGTTGTGTATTTCCATGGAAGATTAAAATATATGCTATGAATCACTTGATTTTTAACTTATTTTCTAGAGAAAGTAACTATGCATATTTAATTCACCCATCCCTATTTAATTTATATTATTTTGAAAAATTGGTTATCTACTAAACTGTACTCCACAAAAGGTAAAAATAGATATGGTTCCTTACCTAATGTCATTACACTCCTTTAGAATTTTATTTTTAACTCATGTTAATAGCAAGAATATCCTTAAATAAACTGTTAAAATATTTGTGTTATATTTTATGGTTTTTGCATTTTAATACACTAATATAATCCATGAAATATGAGGCTTCACAAGACAACTTTTGAATTAAGAGTATTAAATGCCTGTATGACATTAGGTGTAAAAATATTGCAAGGTAAATTAAAGAATAAATCTCTGCAGAGTTACAGCTAACACATGAATTAGTAACACAGAGAAAATATTGTAATAATTATCATTTTAGATCTGGGTCAGTCAGAACTCTGCATTCTCACCAGAAACTGAAATAGTATATAAACATCATATAGTGGTGGTATTATGTAAATCAGAGAGATACAAACAGATACAGTGGCACATAAAAACACCACATTTAAAACTCAAATTTAATAATTATAGAATATATTGAAGACGTAAAGAACCTCTCTACCACGTTAGTTTTATGCAAATTGAAATCAGAGATAAAGAAAGTGGGAAAATTTAGTGGGAGTCGAATTTGTAGAAAATCTACTACATAGTAAAAACTGAGCTAATCATATTTTCCCATATTCAGGAAACTTAAAATCGAAAGTTGGAGAGGGCATTGACTGAGGCTGAAATTAGTCTGAAATTAGTAGTAAACACCCTGATATAATGAAGTAATGACACTAACTGGAATTTATAGAATGTCTAATATATAAGAACCTTAATGGAATCACATAATATGGTCTTTCATGACTGGCTTCTTTCACTTAGCATAATTTTCATGGTTCTTTTATGTTGAATCATGTAACAGTACTTTCTTTTCCTTTTAAGCTGTGATATTTGCATTTATGTATTAATAGCTATTAAAGGATTTATATATTCTTTTTAAAATTAGGTTCACAGCAAAATTGACCAGAAAGAACAGAGTGCCCTTATCTCTCTGTCCCTCTTTCTTCTCCACACACAACCTCCGCCATTATCCATATCCTTCACCACATTTATTACAATCAGCAAACCTACATTGACATATTATTATCACCCAAAGTTCATGTAGTTTACAGTTTGCATTAGAGTTCCCTCTCAGTGTTGAACATTCTATGAGTTTTGGCATATGTATAATGATATATATCTACACTTGTAGTATCATATGAAATAGTTTCATTGTCTTAAAAAATCTGTGTACTGCCTATTTTCTTCCTTTAGCCCCTAGAAACCATGAATCTTTTTATTGTCTCTATAGATTTGCTTTTTCCAGAAAGTCATATAGTTGGAATCATACAGTGCACAGCCTTTTTAGAATGGCTTCTTTCACTTAGTGGTATGTGGGAATGCCGCACATACTAAGTGCACTAAGGAGGCCGACATACTTAATAGTGCTAAGTACAACTCAGTTTCACATAGTACCACTAATTTAAGGTTTCATTATGTATTTTTATGGCCTGACAGCTCATTTCTTGTAAACATTGAATACATACACACAAATACACATATCAGGGGAACCAACCCCCAATATTTCAACATAGGTTCTTTCTGTTTTCCCTAAGTGTCAGCCGGTCTGAGAAATAAAGAGAAAGAGTACAAAGAGAGGAGTTTTACAGCTGGGCCTGTCAGCCAGTCTGAGAAATTAAGAGAAAGAGTACAAAGAGAGGAGTTTTACAGCTGGGTAACATCACATATCAGTAGGTCTCTGACGTCCCCTGAGCTGCAAAACCAGCAAGTTTTTATTAGGGATTTTAAAAGGGGAGTGGGTGTACGAACAGGGAGTAGGTCACAAGGATCACATGCTTCAAAGGGCAGTAAAGATCACAAGGCAAAGGCAAAATCAGAATTACTGATGAGGGTCTATGTCCCACATGTATTGTCTTGATAAACATCTTGGTAAACCAAGATTACCAGGCTGGAATTTCCCAATCCTGGTAAGCCTGAGGGTACTGCAGGAGACCAGGGCATATTTCAGTCCTTATCTCAACTGCATAAGACAGACACTCCCAGTGTGGCTGTTTATAGACCACCCCTCAAGAATGCATTCCTTCCCCAGGGTATTCCTTGCTGGGAAAAGAATTTAGCGGTATCTCTCTTACTTGCACGTCCATTTATAGACTCTCTGCAAGAAGAAAAATATGGCTCTATTCTGCCCGACCCCGCCAGTAGTCAGACCTTATGGTTATCTTCCCTTGTTCCCTGAAAATTGCTGTCACTCTGTTCTTTTTCAAGGTGCACTGATTTGATATTGTTCAAACACACATGTTTTACAATCAATTGTACAATAGTGGTCCTGAGGTGACATACATTCTCAGCTTACAAAAATAATGGGATTAAGAGATTAAAGTAAAGACAAGCATAAGAAATTATAAGAGTATTATTAGGGAAGTGATAAATGTCCATGAAATCTTCACAATTTATGTTCAGAGATTGCAATAAAGACAGGTGTAAGAAATTATAAAACTATTAATTTTTGGAACTGATAAATGTCCATATTAAAATGAAATTTTCACAATTTATGTTCCTCTGCTATGACTCCAGGCAGTCCCTCCGTTTGGGGTCCCTGACTTCCCATAACACACACATACATCTCTCTCTCTCTCTCTACATATATATACATATTTTTATATATATATATACATATTTATATATATCTACATATATATCTCTCTCTACATAAATATGAACATATATAGTCAACATATATAAACATATGCATAAATATATATAAAATGAACATATATATTCATTATCAGTATGTACAAATTTTTTATTCATTATTCATATAATAAAATATATCTTCATTACTACCAGTTTTTGGTAATTATGAATAAAGCTACTATGAACATTCATGTGTAGATTTTTGTGTAAAAATAAGTTTTTAATTTCTTTGAGTAAATATCAAGAAGTATGATTACTGGGTTGTATGGAAAAATATATTTATTTTTGGAAGAAACTGCCAAGTGTGCCTCAAAGTGATGGTAGCATTCGGCATTCTCACCATCAATGACAGAGTTCCTGTTGCTCCATGTCCTCAACGGCATTTGGTGTTTTCAATGTCAGCACTTCTTTTCATTATACAATATACTTTTGTGTGGTTATACAAATTTTATATATCCATTCATATTGATGGAGTTTCAGGTTGTTTTCATTTTTGGCTTTTATAAATAAGGGTGCTATGAACATTCATGTTCACATGTTGTGCAGTCAAATTTTTTATTTCTTGAGTACGCTTCTAACAGTAAAATTGCTGTGTCATATGTTAACTCTGTTTTCCAAAGTGGATGCCCCTTTTTACATTCCTGTCAACAGTGTATAAGTCTTCAGTCTTTTTTGTTATAGCCATGATACCATGTCTGAAGCGGTATTGATTTGCATTTTCCCTGATAACCAGTGATGTTAAACATCACTATGCATGCTTATTGGCAACCTGCATACCTTCTTTGGATAAATGTCTACTGAAGTCATTTTTCCCATTTTTAATTTTTTTTGGTCATTTTTATCATTGTATTTCAAGAGTTATTTATACATTCTGGATATAAGTATTATTTCCATGTTATGGATTTTCTTCTTACTTTCTTGAGGGTATCTTTTTCAGAATAATTTTATTTTAAAATGTATATACAATCCAATACACCATTTTTTAAATTTTTCCTTTTAGTTTTATAACTTTAGCTTTGATATTTCAGTCTTTGAATCATTTGAGTTAATTTTTGCATTTGGAGTGAGTATACTATGCACTAAATGTTCGTATTTTCCAAAAATTCATGTTGAAATCCTAACCTCCAATGTGATATTATTAGGAGGTAGGGCCATTGGGAGGTAATTTTGCCAGAAATGAAAAGAAATGGCAGCTTGTTTGCACCTGCTTTGATGACTACTGGCAAGACTTAATTCAAAGACACATGATTATAGGAGTTCTACAATTCAATTCCAACTACTAATAAAAGGGTCATTTGTTTTGTTTTGATTTGACTTTTTTTTTCTTACTTTTTTGATAGGTCATAATTTTATAAAATAAATTCTGAATGGTATTGCTAAAATTTAATAAAATCCCCCAGCACTTCTGCTTTCTCCCATGTATTCTACTAGAATGCTACTCTGATAGAATAACTTATTCTATCAACAGAAGGTTGGGCAGGTTAAGGTAGCTTGCACTTAGGCGATTCTGCAGCATGGAAGCAATTTTACTTGATGAAATACTGGAGATGCCTCTTTCACAGAAAATTCCCCAGGAAAGGTTCTGTATGTTACCCACTGATAATGCAGTTGTGAGTGACCGGTGGTCAGTCCATCAAGCATTCATTTGAAGGTCTACATTTCCACAGGGAATGTTCTTCCTTTTCTTCAAATTGATAATTTGTTTGATGTCTGTGTATTATTCCTTTTAGACCTATTAATTTAAGTTTACCACTACTTAGGAAAAGAATTCTTGTCTTTAAAAGCAACTGTATTAAAATGGGGAGAATAAGTTATTCAAAAGTAGAGAATCCCCTAAGGAAACATTAGAATTAATTAAATAAAGGAAAAAAATATAAGTGCTAGTCAATACCGCATAATAGTGCTATTTCAGACAGTGGGTATTGACTTGTAGGACTGTGAATTCTTAGTTTTAATATAAGATTTTATACTTCATATAAACATATATTAACCAACTTTGTTCATTTCTTTCATCTTTGGGACATTCCTGTGATCCCATCAAAATGTTATTCTTCCCCCTGATTATCGAGGTTTTATCAGTACCCTGATAACGGGATTGGGAAATACTTTAGCCAGTCAAATGTGACAAGTTAATTTGTTTTTTGCATTTATAGCTATATCATCCAAAAAATAAACCTGCTTTAAACTGTGAGGAAAATGGCAGTTTACAACTGCATTAAAAATACCAAAACAAATGAATTCCATTACTCACGACACAATCCTGACAGGTCTGTTGTTGCTATTTTTTCCAAGTGTCTGCCAATATCATCTGTCCTGACTTGGACTCTACTCTTTGTTGTCTGCATTAACTCCTTCAATGTCCATTCCAAGGAAACTCCATTTCTAAATAAAAGTGTAACTCAAAATTATAACTTTCTTTTAAAAAAATAATAGTTGAAAAGGCATGGCTATTCTTTAAGAGACAATTTTCCAATCCTGTTCTTTTCCTTTACATTTATATACCCTATGGTATACAGCAGGTAAGTACATATATAAATAAAAGACTTGAAAAATAAAACTCAAAATGTGTCTTTTGGATTGTTTAATGAACAATAAAACACAGCTTTCTGGGAGATTCATGATGATTTGCCCTTTAGGTAAATTTTTTCTTACTTTTTCCACATGTAACAGTTTTTAAATTCATCTTTCAATAAAATCTTGTTATGGAGTTACATGCCTCATGTTGAATCCTGGACCAGCTCTTTTTAGCTGTGTGGTTATTGGCATGTAATTCACCCTATAGTTGCTCATATTCCTATTCTGTATATAAGAGTTCTTTCATAGGGTTTTGCCTAAAATATTAAATATTCAATTAACATACCTAGAAGAAGCATATTCTAAACCTCTACATAAGTTTTAAAAAATAATGTAACCTGCTTTAGGGTTTATCAGTCATAAGGTTCACAAATACCTGTTTTGAATTTTTGGTGAATTTTTTATCCTAAAAAGCCATTTCAATATCTAAGATTGGTAAAGCTTTTACAGCTTATGCATTGTTAGACTTAATTTACATTCTTTTTAATGTAAGGATTATGAACACTCTTGATACAGGTATTATAATCCTATATTTAAAAAGAGAATTTTGAGACCACAGGATGCTCTAGCATGAAAGTATATCAAAAACATCCATTCTGTTTGTCACTGGTTGTCCACAATAATACGCAAATGCAATGAGAAAGATGAATAATAATTACCACTGACTGAGCTAGACATGGTACATGCATTGTTTTTCATCTTAGCGGCAATTCAGTAAGATTATTTGTTATTATAGTTAACTTCATAGAGATGAGGAACCTGAGGATTTATAGGGGGTAAGTACAATACCCAGTAAGTGACTGAAAAGGAACAAAAACCCAAATATCTTGATTCCGATGCACTGATCTTTACCTCCATCCACAGAACCAAAATACTTTCTTAAAAAAGATAAATGATTCCTGTTAAACCAATTGAGCTGCTCTATTGGCATCATAGCTTATTAAGTATATAGCTTATTAAGCCAAAACATAATAAGCATAATTCTTAGTGACTAAACACATTTTTAGTATCTAATGTATATAGATGAATGACTTCCAGTATTCTTGGACCTTTATTTTCTGTCACTCTGATATTAATTTTGAGAATTGGCACCCAACACCTTTCTCACGTTTTTTCTAAAACTGTGTCAACCGTTATCTCATGTATACGTGCATAAAGTGCCATCAGTTAAATACATATATATGTTTAGTTGCATGCCATTTGCCATATTGTATTTACAATGTTTGTACTAAGAACTTTGTGATACCCTATAGTTGAAGTTCTAGTTCTATGTACATGTCAGCAATAAATTCTGTATTGATTACTTCTTAATATATCATCATATTATCCTCAAGTATTCATTTTATCTGATTTTTATATATAAACAATAAATAAAAAATTTAATATCAAATAGTTATAGAGAGTAGAGTTCTTTTGACTAAACAGAGAATGGCGCTTAAACAAAGGTAATAAATATACTGATACATTTTTTAACACAAAAGTTGGTATTCATATTGATTAAGGAAAAGGTTCTGGGCACCTTTTATTAAAATAGATCTATCATATTTCAAATATGTACTGCTTATCAAAACAATTCAAATAATTAAATGAAATAAGTTCCTAGACTAAAAATAAAATGTTGAAATTTGATGTAGTTTAAATATGTAAAATGTTGTAAATATTGTAAATATTCAGTGGTGTGTGAGAGAACATTTTAGCCAATCCTTTTAGTAAAAGACAATAACAATGTCTCATATATATGGATCTAATTGAATTATTGGTTTTGCCATAAATAAATACTTGTATAACCATAATACCATTTTGACTGAATTTATATTGTTAGACTTGTCCAGACATAGCAAAGTAAATCTAACCATGGTTAAAGAATAAAGTGTAAACATTACAAGTTAAAAATCAGTAAAATTGTCAATATTTTAGAAAAGAGGAGGTTAGAAAGAAGTGATTTCTTCATCCTTTCAACTTGGGAGCTAAAAACACAATACCTGAAGTTGAGACATCAAAAAACATTTATAATTCATAAAATCTAGTAATAGAATAAAATAATTTCAATTAAAAATGGAGTGAATTGATGGTACAATGGCATTTCATTCCTATTATTTAAAATGAGGAGTGAATTAAATTCAACTCAAGTAGGTAAATAAAAAAATCGACATATATTATTTAAATGTATAAAGGTAAATACCAGAGACACCAAAATCTAGTTACTATTAATAGTGGTTACTTCTGATAAGCAAAAGTGGAAGAAAGGGCAGATATCAGTGACTATTCAATTAAGATAATTCTAGATACATTTCTGTTTTGTTCTTTCTTTTGCTTTGAATCATAGTAGGTAACGTTAAAAATAATAATAACAATTTGTTTCCAAATAGCCTTTGTCATAAATTTAAACCACATTAGTTAAGATTGCTTTATAGAAGTTTTCCAAAAATCCCCCTTATTTGGCTTTATGCAGAAAGACAGAGCAAAATAATAGTTTGCAACAGATCATATACATATATATGTGTGTGTATATGTGTGTGTGTGTATGTGTGTGTGCACATACACATATATAGTTTTACTGTTTTAATTTCATATATATTCATCTGAATATTAAAGACATGAATTTGAAGAAAATGTATTATTTTTTAATTACCACAAATATATTATTTGATATGTTTCTTTTCTTAAAGCATCCATTGTAGACATATAAAGATATATCTATTTGCAATTATGTATTAAACATTATTTGACTACCTCAGGTATACCTAAGAAAGATGCTGATTAACATTCCAAAGAAGTAATTGCCTAACAAACAATAGTTTTTAAACTGAAGTGAAATTCACATAACATAAAATTAAACATTTTAAAGTGTACAAGTCAGTGTCATTTAGTATTAATGCATCCTCAATTTTATTCAATCACCACCTTTATCTAGTTTCCAAACCTTTTATTAACCACAAAGAAAACCTCATACTCATTACACAGTAACCCTTCATTCACCATTTCCTCCTAATCTCAGGCAAAACCAATATACTTTCTGACTGTGTGGATTTACCTACTCGGATATTTCATAGAAATTGAAATGAATTAACACAATATGTCTTCTTCTTCTTCTTCTTCTTCTTCTTCTTCTTCTTCTTCTTCTACTTCTTCTTCTTCCTCTTCCTCTTCCTCTTCCTCTTCTTCTTCCTTCTTCCTTCTTCCTTCTTTCTTCTTTCTTTCTCCTTTTTTTTTTTTAAGATAGAGTCTGGCTCTATCACCCAGGCAGAAGTGCAGTGGCACAATCTTGGCTCACTGCAGCCTCAACTTCCTAGGCTCAAGTGATCCTCCTGCCTCAGCTTTCCAAGTAGCTGGGGCAACAAGCACACACTACCCCTCCTGTCTAATGTATATATTTTAAATAATTTGTATAAACGAGGTCTCCCTATGTTGCCCAGGCTGATCTTGGATTCCTGGCCTCAAACAATCCTTCCATCTCAGCCTCCAAGAGTGTTAGAATTACAGGTATGAGCCACCATGCCTAGCCTGGCTGCTTTCACTTAGCATAACATTTTAACATTTCATCTATCTTATAGCATGTATCATAGTACATTGTTTCCTTTTTATTGAAGAGTTGTATTCCATTGTATGTATATACCACATTTATTTATTAATTCATCCTATGATGGATATTGGCTTGTTTCTGCCTTTTCGCTATTGTGAATAGTGCTATAATCACCATTTTCATACAAATATTTGTACTTAGAAGTGGGATTACTGGGTTATATGGTAACTATATGTTTAATTTTTTGGAGAACTGTTTTCCACAATGACTGCACCACTTTACATTTCCACTATCAGTATACTAGGGTAACACATTTTTCACATCCTCATCAAATTAATATTTGCATTATTTTAAACCACAGGCATTCTAGAGGGTATGAAGTAGTTTCTCACTGTGGTTTGGTTTTGGTTTTGTTAGTCATTAGACTAATATTGCTGAACATTTTTTCTCATGCTCTTTGGCCATTTGTTTATCGTTTTTGGAGAAATGCCTGCTTGGGTACTTTACCCATTTTTTAATCAGGTTTTTTTTTTTTTTATTATTTACTTGTAACTGTTCTGTATCTTGGATATTAGAACCAACCCATTTTGTAGGTTGTCTTGCACTTTTTTGATAATGTCCTTTGGTATAAAAGTTTCTAACTTTGATAAAGTCCAATGTCTCTATGTCTTCTTTTGCCACATGTGGTTTGGGTGTCATATCTAAGAATCCACTGCCAAATCCAAATCATGAAGATGTACTTCGATATTTTCTTTTAATATTTTTATAGTTTTTGTTTTTACATTTAGGTTGTTGAAGCCACTTGAGTTAAGGTTTCCAAATGGTGTGAGGTAGGAAACCAACTCTATTCTTTTGCATTGGGAAACCAGTAGTTCCAACACTATTGGTTGAAAATCCTACCCTTTCTCTATTGAACAGACATGAAAAATTGAGAAAACTTAACTATTTTTCTGCTATTTGTTTCTAGCTTCATTCCATTGTGATTGGGGAAAATACTTTTTATTATTTCAGTCATTTTAAAATTTACTGTGACTTGTTTTGTAACCTAACATATGGTCTATTTGTGACAATGTTACATGTGCACATGAGAAAAATGTATATTCTGTTGTTTTATGTGCAATGCTCTATATGTGTCTGTTAGACTTCATTGGTTCGTAGTGTTTCAAGCCCTGTATTTCCTTATTAATCTTCTGTCAAGTTGTTCTATCCATTTTTGAAAGTTCTTCTTAAAGTTGCCAATTATTATTATAGGACTATTTTCCTCTGAAGTTTTGTCAACATTTGCTTCATCTATTTTGGGGCTCACTTATTTGGTGGTCATATAAGTATTATGTCTTTCTGATGAGTTGAAGCTTTTATCAGTATACAACAACCTTCTTTGACTCTTCCACCATTTCGATGATGTCCCTCTCCACACAGTAGTTAGAGGTAAACAATGAGAGGAGGGTAATGAGAAGACTTGTAAATATTCTATTTTTCTCCTGGTTATATTTGTCATCAACTATTTTTTAGGTTGCTTAGTTTAAATATTCTAACCAAAAATTAGAGAGAACAATAAAACTTTCAGTGTGGTACTTCAGAAATAAGTTATTTGATGATACAATGAAAAATATTTTTTGTTGTTGTTGTTTTTGAGGTGGAGTCTCACTTTGTCGCCAGGCTGGACTGCAGTGGCGTGATCTCGGCTCACTGCAATCTCCTTCTCCCGGGTTCAAGGGATTCTCCTGCCTCAGCCTCCCCAATAGCTGGATTATAGGCTCACACCACCATGCCCACCTAATTTTTGTATTTTTTTCCTGGGAAAATTTTGTGAGGAATCAATTTATGAATTTATTCCACAAATATTTGTCCAGCACTTACTAACTGGAAATGCATTAATGAGAAAACACCCTTTATTTTATTTACATTCTAGCCATGGGAGTCAAGTCATAATAAGGTAAAAAATAAAATGTACAATATATCAAATTATACAAAATACAAGGAAAAAAATAAAATAATAAAGGAGGTTAGGGAGTGTGAGAATGAAAGTAATGCAACTTCCAATCACTAAGAAGGTGATTTTGAGCTAGAATGTGGTAGGTGAAAATCTGAGTCATACATAATTCTAAGTAAAGAGCATTTCGGGCTGAGGAAAAAACAAGGGAAAACATCCTGAGGCAGCCATGTGCCTAGAGAAGCAGAGCAAGAGTAAAGTGGTGAGTTCCTAAATTATGATGAGTGAAATGTTTTGTGTTTTTTTTCTTCAGTTCTAAGGGATATATTTAGACGAAAAAGGTTAGTTATAAGCCATTAAAACATTGTAATAATTTTGGTTTTAATATACATATAGTGAGAAGCCACTTGAGGGTCAAAACTCTGAAAAAGAAGTATTATGCTCAAACTTACATTTTTAAAAGATCACTCTAAATGAGCAAATTGGAGGATTCAGCAACAAAAATGGAAACGGCACATTTCAGAGACTATTGTAAAAATCCTTAGGAAAACTGGCAGTGCTTTGGCCCAAGCTATTAGGACTGGGGATGGAATGAAGTGATCAGATTTTAGAAACATTTTTTGAGAGTAGCAGTACAATTTCTTCTGGCATAGTATTGCACTTATGGAATCTATTACATGGAAGTAATCACATGTCATCAAAAGGATTAGCAGAAAAAGCTTTCCAGGAAGTTCACTAAATTATTATTTGTACTAATTACCATGGTAACAATCTATATAAGCAATGCACATTCATTAGTGATGAACTAGACATTTCTAGAAAATAAGTAAATAACTTCTTACTCAACAGTGTAAGTTATTCCATTTATGGGTTACCTTTGATCCATTTTGTGCTTACTGTTTGATGAATACCACTTTTATTAAAAGAAAATCTGAGGCCAGACATGGTGGTTTACACTTCTAATTCCAGCACTAAATGTTTCTCATAAACACTGCATTGATAGATCTATTTCAATATTGGAATTTCCATTGACTATGCAAATGGTTACAAGAGAACATGGGCATTTGAAAAATGAAATGTTATTACCATAGATGATTCTTTATATTTAAAGCCAAGAAGCAGCCTGTTAAAGATTAAAAAGGACATTTCTGGAGTTTCACAGTGGGATACTGAAACCAAGTGGAATCTGCTAGAGAGAGCCAATTGTTAAATATTCAAGAATGTTTCAAGCCAGTTGGCAGCACCGGTAGTTTAAAATTAACCATGGTGGGAGTATTTACACCACAGAAATTGGTAAGTGCTACAGATAGGGCCATTTTTTAAACATTTATCAGCATACCACTGAATAGAGGTTCTTTACTGTAAATAACACAAAGATTGGAAAAACAAACTTAGCATGTAAGGTACATCAGAGATAGTTCAAATATAGTTCGGAATATAGTTCAGAAGAAATGTATTTTAGGTAGTTTATGTCTTAAACCAATTTTATATTTTAATAATTCATTAAGAATGTATAATATATTTAGAAATACATTATTTGCTGCCGTTCTGCATATGTTAAACACTTCTCCAAGTATGCCTTCTAATGAATGAAGAATAAAACTTGCACAAGCCCTAAATATTTAGTGACATGAGAAATTAGCCAACCAAATTTCAAAACAGGCAACACATTTCTTCTTCAAAATACATTACAAGGCAGCAGACAATAATCAAATGCATCCAAATCTTACTTATAGACTTGAATATCTCTGTTCATCTTTTAAAGACCATGTGGCAAAATTGCTTACCAACAGGATTTGTAACAACGGAAACTGCAGACACCAGAGAGTCAGATACAGCAGTTGTTTTGGAAATATCCATCATGGTCATCTGATTGCTCCTTCTACCACTTTCCCTTTCAGAGTTTTTCTTTCAGAACATATATCTGGTGACTTTCCTGTTCAGTAGTAAATTGTCTTTGTTTCATTAAATTTATGAGATTTTCATCACATAAAATAGCCTCAGACAGAATCATTTTTGATCTGTCCATGAGGATTTAGCCAGATGGGTCTGCTGTGATGCCTCAACCAGCCATGCTCTGTTTTGCCAGCAGATCACATCTTCACTACAGGGGGAATAAAAAAGCAAATCACCTATTAGTTGTTTTAATAGAGAGGTTTAAAATATAAATAGTGGCCGTTTTTCAAACCAATTTTAAAATTTATTTTTGAATGATTGTAAGTGCTTAGACTTGTAAATAAACATATGCCTATTATATTTAAAATATATGTTAAAATGCTTACATTATTTTTGTAGTTAGCTTTACCACTAATTTTATAGTAACATTTTTAAGACAAATGCAACTCTTAGAAATTGTAAAGTCTATTTCTGAGAGTTTTATTAACTCTTCAAAGAACTGTCTATTCATCAATAGCACCATGCTCCCAGTTAACAGGGAAAACTGCCTGGTCTTGACACTTGTTCTTATAGATAAGGGGTTCCAGACTGTTGTGGTTGGGACCGTCAATGCCAGAGGCACACTGGGTTTGAATCCCAACTAAACTTCACTTAAGTTATGTGAACGTGGGGGAGGACACAACTTTTTTATCCATAGTTTCTGCACTAGAAAATCCAAGTAAAAGTGGGACCTACCCCATGGGAGTTTGTTTTTAGTATTAAAAGATATCACATATATCAACTGTATGCACTATATGCCTTTTCTATTGCTTCGATTGTTATCGTTAAGATTATTAAGACATTACAAACATTTTGTAAAGAGAATAATAATTATTAATTTATTCGGTGCACATGGATACTTATTCTATCTGGATTACTGGAATACTATTACTGTCTTTTCCATCGGTTACATTTTTCACCCACTCACACTCATCCTACTCACTGAGTATTTACTCTTTTAGGGGCATAAATGATGTCTTATGATTCACTTTTATCCCCCACGGCAGATAACCCAGAAATTCACATAATAGTTACCATCTATCATGATAAATGTGGCTAGAACCAGGATCACAAGTTCCTGAAACACAGAGTATCTTGTTTGTACCAAGCTCTTAAGAACATTGCAAGTAAAGTCATATCTTCATTTAAAGGATTTGGGAGTTAAATCTTGACATCCATGTTCCTGGTGATCTCAGGGCTACCTGAGTCTATTTCACCTGGAATTATGGTTAAAATCAGATTTTAAGGCTCTGTCTCAGATTTACTAAACCAGAGTCTGGAAACCAGAGACCTTGGAAGCATGCTATTCAGCTCCCCTAGGTGATTATTATTTCTATTAAAGTTTGGCAGTTTGATCTCTCACCTCCCACTTGCTTAACTAGGCTCAACCACTATTGGGTCCCAGGGAACTTTCTTTGCTGGCTTAGAAAAACACAAAAATACTAATAATTGGTCTTTTAGGCACTCCCTAAGGTTCACTTTTTGGATATTTTTCATATCATCCTCAAAAATCCTTCCTCATTTACTGTATTAGTTATGCCACAATAAGGAGGCATAACAAACAACCACAAAAATCTTAGCAGCATACAAAAGTAAGCATTTCTTTAACTCTGACCTGGGTTTGGCTGGGTAGTCTGCCTCCACTACGTGTGTATGTCATCTTCTTCCTTTAACCAGTGAGTTTGTCCAAAGTAAGTTCTCATAACAATAACAGAGATGCCAGATCCCAAAAGTATATGACGAGTTGATGGGTGCAGCACAGCAACATGGCACAAGTATACATATGTAACAAACCTGCACGTTATGCAAATGTACCCTAGAACTTAAAGTATAATAATAATAATAAATAAAAATAAAAAAATAAAAAAAATAAAAAAATAAAAAAAAAAGTATAGGCACATTTCAAGTCTTTGCTGAGTCAAGTCTTCTGATATTCCATTGGCAAGAGCAAGCTGTACATCCAAATCCAAAAAGGAACAGAACGTCCAAGTATACATTTTTCATGGTAATGGTGGGAGGTTATTTCTTTCTGAAAACTATCCAACTGAACACATTGGCCTAAATAGCTTTTCTTTGCTTTATTTTCCTAGTAACCTCTTTGGCCTTCTAGTTTCTCCTACTTAAGGAGAAATTAAGGATGTCTCAAAAAATTAAATTCTAAAGTAAGACAGTCTCACCTACATGACTGCATTCAACAAATAAGAAAGAAAAAAGGAAAATAACAAAGTTGCAGTTTTTCTGTCATAGTCTAGAAAGGTATCTTTCTGGGTTTTTTCCTATTTGAATTCCTATACCCTACTACATAGTGTAATTGTGAATTTTTTTATTTTCCTAATAGGATAAGGCATGAGTATGTGAGATTATGTGTGTGACATAGAGCTAAATTATAACTTTTGGTTTCACAGCTTTGCTCTGAATTGCTCTAATACTATTACTATGGCATTCAGTACAACAAATGTTTCAGGGAAAATCTTTTCAATATTGTTAAATTCCAACATTCATGTGAGCATTTGTAATGATTCCCCTGAAACAATTTGATAAACGCAAAAGTAGTGAATATTTTATACAAACCTAAATGGTTTATTTTTAAAATGTTCAGATTAGATAATCATTTTGTGTTTCTTAATTTGACTTAATATGCATTCAAGATTTTAAAGCTAATCTTTTGGCTTTTTTTTTCAGCATTAAAACACTATTTGGAATGTCACATTTTAGACTATTTTCACTGGCTAATATTGCACATGTTTTGGGACTTAAAGGGAAAATTATGGCTATGGTTTCAATAATTCAATTCAATTCAGTAATTACTGATCTCCCAGACACCCTGCCGATGTTTGAATGAATATATGATATTCAAATGTAGTCTTTTTTAATATTCTAGAAAGACAAAGATAACTTTCAAAGGCAGGGACTTTTGCCTTTTTTATTGTTATATTTCCAATACGTGATTTCTAGAAGAGGAGGTACTGTTTACAATTTTGTTGAATGGCTGTTAAAATTGAATGCAATAAAATATATTTAGCGGTATGAACAATGTGTTATGCAATCACAAAATAAATAACTTTTGATGAAAATTTAAAATAAATCTATGATGATTCTAGACCATTAATTTCCTATGTGATATATTTACACCTGAGAAGAACATAAATGTCAGAATCATTTTGTGTTAATTTTCACTTTTATGTTCATTAGGAAAAGTAATCACAATAAAAGGGTGTGTGTTCCTTTGTGATTTGGGGTCATCACCCTTTGAGAAAATAACTGAGCCTATGGGAGCTTTATCTATAATAAATGCATTTACATGCAATTTTAATGAAATTCCAGGGCTCCAGGAAACTCTGAGCCCTACTCACATGTCACAGTGAGTCTAGGTTAAAAGATTTTGAGTCACAGTATTGTTACTCAACCAAAGGATCTAGTGGTATGTAAAACATCAGATTCAGATTCCCAGAGGAACTGGAGTAGTTACTATATTTATATGCAACCCTAGGAGTCTCTATCAGACACAGTGTAGGCCAGGAAGTGCTCTGTGTTATTCAGTTTTCCCTGAGACAAATGTCCTGCACGTGGACACTCATATTTCAATTTCCAGGCTACAACCTTGTTTGATAAGTGGGCAGTGAGAAGAGGAAGAGACCACAGAACAGGTAAACCACGAAGACCACAAATAGCTCAGTTCCCTTAAAAAGGAAAGCTAGAGTGGCTAAGAAAAGAACCACTTAGCCCTAACCTTGTACAGAAACTATAAAATAATACTACCCTGTACAAACGAGAAAACCTAGATGCTCTGCAAACCACAAATCCCATAAGGGTTTATAGCTCCTGAAGCTCCTGAAAACCTGTGGCCCTTTATACTAATTAGTGTTTGCAGCCCAGAGCGCATAAAAGCCATCATCTGACGCCCCTCAGTGACCTGCTACACTGGCTGCAAACCTACGTGCGCTCACCTTCTCCTCCATCCCTCCTATTACAGGAGAAGAAATATCTCTTCATCTACCTAAGCCCATCCTTTCTGGCCCTACTTCAACCTTTCTTCTTCACTGATTGGTTTTCCTCACACCATCACTCTCAAATCTCTTCTTTTTACAGAAAAATTCTGAAGAAAAACAAAATTCATTGGCACATATACAAATCCTGTCATCCCATTTAGCGTCTGCCATATTCTTCCCCAATCTTGCCTCATCAATGATCACCAGGAAACTAATGCCAAGGGAGCCTTTTCAGTCTTCATTTCACTTGAGCTCCCAGTTATTTTAACCATGGTGAATATTCCTCTCCTTCTTGGAACACACTCATACCTCAGTAAATTAGCACTACCTTTTTTTCTCATAATTTTCTAGTCACTGACTGTCTTCTTTGGAAGAGCATACTCAGTTCTAAGTATAAGAAATCTGGTTTTCTTCAGGGTTTCATCCCTGAACTTCCTCTAGTTCATATTACAATAAAAAATGTCCAAAACTGTAGCCTCCCCTCATCTTAATAAATGTCACCAAGAGCCATATATTTCCATATACCAAAAACCTAGATTCACAGTTGATTAAAATTTAAAGAAGTTATATGTCACTGTGATAACCCTAGAAGGAAAAAACCTACATGTCAGTACGTTCAAGGATTTTTTAGGTCAATCATCATCTTCTTTAACAAGATGAGGGAATGGGGAATATTAGAGAGGATTTGTATTTATAATAATAGTCAAATTTAAATTTAAACCTGTTATTTCTTTTGCTGCATCCCTTAAATGGAATGGAAAACTTCCTGTAATATCAAAGATTAATTATAAACTCTTCTTGTATTGTTCCAATCATTCTCTTTGTTTAATTTTCTAAGAATAGAATCCACACTAAAAAACATCTGAAGAATACAAAAGCATATAAAACACAGTAGTTTTTGCTTTCTTTATAGAATACGTTGAAGGGTTTTTTTTTTAATATTGTTGCAATTGTTTATTTTAAAATCTGTTCACCTGATCCTATTTAATTATGCAACATAAACATTTCTGATTTTTCATTAGTCAGAAAAACTTCAGAAACCGTCATCTAATATTCTTCATGTATGCTATTCAAACATAATTAATAGGATCCTTATCAGATTTAAAGCTCAACAGAAGTCAAAGTTTGACTTCTTCCCAAATCTCCACAAACAGTATCTATTCCAAGCCGCCACCATCTTAGCCAGGGCTGTTGCAATCTGGTCTCTCTGCTTCCTCTACTGCTTTCTTCTCTTCTTATCCTCTCATCTAGTATGCACACAAGGTGATATTTTAGTGACGGCTAATGGCTGCCTCACATCTGGAATAAAATAAAAATTCTTACCCTTTTTAGGCCCAGGCAGGTGGATCATGAGGTCAGGAGATCGACACCATCCTGGCTAACGCGGAGAAACCCCGTCTCTACTAAAAACACAAAAAAATTAGCCGGGCGTGGTGGCGGCGCCTGTAGTCCCAGCTACTCGGGAGGCTGAGGCAGGAGAATGGCGGGAACCCGGGAGGCGGAGCTTGCGGTGAGCGGAGATCGCGCTGCTGAACTCCAGCCTGGACGACAGAGCGAGACTCCAACTAAAGAAAAAAAAATTCTTACCCTTTTTAGATTCTGAATAAACAGGCGTTGTCTACTTTCTCACCTGCACTTTCTCCCATCATCTCCTAGGTTCATTCGATCAGATTCTGTTGGATTTGGGCTCAATGCAGAAGGCTGAGTTCCTCACCCAAAGCATCAGTCCGTTCAAGGCCTTTCTCTCTGTGATTTGTGTGTATTTTCTGTGTGTCCTTTCCTTACTTCCATTCTATTTGTTTACCAGAAAACCAATATGCTTTTGAAATGTATCATTGAATCTGTAACTATTCTTGAAAACTGACCCACATAGTATGTTGTTATGTGTGTATCTTATTAATTATAATTAATTAATCATAGTTTTTTATAATTTTAATTAATTAAAATTTATTAATTAATTAATAAGGTATTATAGAATTGTTACTTTTTCTCACTGTTGTTATTCAGACTCATGTTTTCAATATCCATCCACACTGCTGTTTATGTCTGATATGTGGCTTCTAAGTTCTACAGAATACTATATTGTGTATAAATATCATATTTCACTCATTTCTTTCTCCTTGGTTCACTCATTCATTGAACAAGCATTTCCTGAATGCTTTACAATGCCTCATGTCCTACATTCAGTACAGGACATACAGCAGAATGTGTCTGTTGAGGCAGAGAATCCAGACACGCTGAAGTTGCCAGGTTGCTCACCCAGGTGGCCACACTGTACCAGAACCCCATCAGCAATATGTAAGAGCCCTTTGTTCACCCCATTCCTAATAATACTTGGAAGTATCCAATATCCTTATATTATTTCCTAAGAAATTGCTGAAAAGTTGTTTGGACATTTCTTCATTACCAAAAAAAAAAAGAAAGAAAGAAATGTAATGTAACAACTAATGTAACAATTAAATTATAAGCAAATGTGTGCATAAAAAATTCTTTATTCAGCAAGATAAAATGTGTATTCTTTATCAGTATGCATTTCACATTAATACAATTGTACACTAATCTAAAAAAAAAAAACCTCAATGAATTCAAAATATTATCCTTCTACAGACCATGAGTTCTATACAGGAAATAATAATTGTAGAAAACATTTTAAAAAGAATGACTTCTTTACTTTTCCATAAATCTGGAAACTAAATAACTTTAGATTTTTTAAAAAAAAAAGGAAATTATAAGGAAAGATTTGAAATACCTAAAACTGAAAAACAGTGAAGTATAGCACAATTCGTGAGATGTCTAAATTGATTATTCAAAATAAATGAGGCAAGCTCATTTTTACTTGAGAACATGGAAAATGAACAAAAAAGTAAACACACAGAAAAAAGAAAGGAGAAATTATAAAAATAAAAGCAAGGACCTATAAAATAGAGAATAAAACAGAGATTATTAACATTACAAACCAATCACTTTAAAAGATTTTTAAAATAGACAAACATCTGGCAAAATTAAGTAACAAAAAATTACAGGAAAAGAGGAAATAAAATACAGCATGAAAAAACAAAATTAGTTCTAGTAGTTATTAACTACTAAAATATAAACAATCTCAAATAATTTGAAAGCAGATGAAATATATACAATTCTGGAATTAGAGAAAACATGAAAAATTGACTTTAGCAAAAACAGAAATTTCCAATAGAATGATAGCCTTCAATTTAAACACTAAACAAGGAAATCCACCCAACCTTTCCAACAAAGAGGTACACCTCACTCATTAAGCTTCCAGTTTCTCTACCCTTCTTGGAAGTCTTCAAACATACTAATCTCATTTTGCTTCAGGGCCTTGGTGCTCTTGTCTCTGCTTGATTTACCATATTACCTGCTCTTCTCAGCCGGCCCACCTCTACTCTCCTTCACTGTCACTTCACAAGTAACTTTTTAAGGGAAGCTTTTCTCATTTCCCAGAGTATTCCTTCCCCCTTCCATCCTCCCAGAACACAGCCACTCTTCCTTCCCCTCCTCTCTGCCTCCTCTTCCTCCTCCTCTTCTGTCTCCTTCTTCTATTATAATTATTATTAAGCATATATTTGATTATATTTTCCCTGATAATTTTACATTCTTAACAGCTGGAATGTCTTTCCTCACGTAATTTCTGTCATTTTTTTTCTTTTTTGAGACTGAGTCTCACTCTGCCGCCCAGGCTGGAGTGCAGTGGCCGGATCTCAGCTCACCGCAAGCTCCGCCTCCCGGGTTCAGGCCATTCTCCTGCCTCAGCCTCCCGAGTAGCTGGGACTACAGGCGCCCACCACCTCGCCCGGCTAATTTTTTTGTATTTTTTAGTAGAGACGGGGTTTCACTGTGTTAGCCAGGATGATCTCGATTTCCTGACTCCGTGATCCGCCCGTCTCGGCCTCCCTAATTTCTGTCATTTATTACAGCATCTGGCATAAAGCACATGACCGATTAAAACATACTGAATGAATAAATGAATAAATGACTTCTACTGTTTTATTCTTTTTCTAGGTGCAAAGTTAATGAGCATCCATATCCATTCAGACTTGCAAGTCATTAATTGAGATACTAAATGATATTTTGTGACCGCTAAGCTATGAGGATACAAAGGCATAAGAATGATACAATGGACGTTAGGGACTCAGGGGAAAGGGTGGAAGTGGGGTGAGGGATAAAGACTACACAATGGGTACAGTTTAGGTGATGGATGCTCTGAAATCTCAGACATCACCACTGAAGAACTTATTCATGTAAGCAAACACCACCTGTTCCCCCAAAACCTAATGAAATATAAAATAAATTTTAAAAAATCTGCTTGTTGAATGGATGTCCACTAAACAATTAAGATCAGTTGTAACTTGTTCTCAACTCTGCTGAAAAGAATGTAAAGGTAGATGTATAATTCCACTTCATATACCCTATTCCCTTGCCTTGTGGATTTGCATTCCATCAGTCTAATAAAGTTCTCTACAAAACAGGTCCTTTACAAATTCTTTGCAAATTAAATGATTGGCTACTGTTTTTGTTCTAGAATATCAGGGAATTTAATATTAGAGTTATCAGTATATAATTTATAAACTCGATTTAAAACTATTTGGAAATAAATATACATCTACATTTTTATCTGTAATTTTCAGGACGTTTTTATGTCCCCAGTGAGTTGGCAGAAATCATAACTAATGATTCTGCAATAACCTCAGCTAATTCTGAAATGCTTTCAGAATATGCCATCAGGTTGATTTTGAAAGTAAATTTGAAGCATAATCTGCACTTTCCTTGCCTTTGCCAACTATCACAAGTAATGGGCTCTGATTAAGTGATCATATTTGTAAATAAAATTCTGTATCTACTCAATTAAATAGTTATATGAGATTTCATGTGGCAGTGTTGGGAAAATATATCTAAAAATGAAATCTGCTGCTCCCGCAGAAAAACTCTCTATAACACTAGAAGAAAATCAGGGGTTTTGTTATTGAATAAACATTAAACAGCAATGAAATGCATATCACAGACAATCCACTAAAGAGATAGCCAAGACAGGAAGAAATCTTAGCTGTTTATATAGCCAAGCAAACACAACTGGTAACACACAAGTTCTCAAAATAAACTAGTCCTCAAGTAAGAGAACACTACACCACTGTCTGTCACACATAATTCATCCTAAATGCACTTTGTAATCGAGTAGTCACCTGTGTTTGCTAATTGCCTTTAAATGAAAACTAAATGTCTCCTATCTTTATGAGCAGAGGTACGTTTGCCAGCGAAAGTTAGGCTCCTATCATCCCAGGTAACTGGGAGGTAGAGCCTCTATCTTCCTGGATGATTACATTTCAAAGAGTTGTCATGCCAGTCCTTGAGGAAACCTTCCTGAGCTGTTTATTTCCGTACATTTCAAAGAGACTGAGAAAAGCACTTACAAGTTTTCTAAGGTAAATAAGGAAACGGGGATAAGGGAAATCTCTTATTTTCTTTTCAACAGAGAGGATTAAGTCCCTTATTTTTAATTTGTATTTGCCCTTATAGTAGACACAAAGTTACAATGAGATATGAGGCATTTGTTAGTAAAAATTTTCTTTCACTGATTTTAAAAGTGACCTCAAAGAGAACAAACAGGGGCAGATATTGAAAAGAGAAGCCTAATGGAAAAATGTAATAGCTGTTCTTAATAATATTTAAAGGCCTTACTCAGAGGAGGGTTTAGATTTACCAAGTAAAAACACAGGGAGGGCTGGGCGCAGTGGCGTGTGTCTATAATCCCAGCACTTTGGGAGACCAAGGTGGGTGGATCACCTGAGGTCCGGAGTTCGAGACCAGCCCAGCCAACATGGTGAAACTCCGTCTCTACGAAAAATACAAAAAATTAGCCAGGCGTAGTGGTGGTGGCTGTAATCCCAGCTACTCGGGAGGCTGAGGCAGGAGAATCACTTGAACCCAAGAGGCAGAGGTTGCAGTGAGCTGAGGTGGGCCACTGAACTCTAGCCTGGGCAACAAGAACGAAACTCTGTCTTAAAAGAAAAAAAAAAATCGGGGAGAAGTACTAAAAATAAATAGCTAAAATCTGTAGGGACTGTGCAGGGAGATGGGTTTTACTATGACAACGGAAAATGAACAGCCAACAGGCTGAACGGCAACAATATCTCCTGCTTGGTGTTTACTAGAGTTCTCCAAGCACTGGCAGAACTTTGCTCAGTGAGGGAAGTGCTGAAGTGATCCGACATTAGTTGGGTGATTAAGCTTCAACAGGATCATATTCAGGGCTTCTTCCAACACCGAAATTCTATGATATATTTACATATTTTATAGATAAGAAATATGCCTATATTTCTGAATGTGTAGTCAGAGAAATCGTTGATACAATAAAATAACCTAACATTTTTGTATTTCAGTTTGAAATCACTCAGCCTGAGAGATTACCCTGTAGAAAGGTTTGTTTTCTTCACAAGATTAGTCAGGCTAACTGCTTTAAAGGCCAGGGTGCAGAAAATGTTTTATTTAAAGCTTATTTTATTTAGCAGGTTGTGCAGACTGTTTCTAGAATTCAAAAAATGTTTAGGCCTCGAAAAAAATGCTATAGTGTGTAAAGAGAAGGATGGGAAATAAAGCAATGGCAGAGAGAACTGTTTGCACCAAAATGAAAGAGCAGGGTGATGGGATAAAGTCCAGGTTCAATATGCCGTGAAAGTCATGTAAGAGAATAACAGTCCTGAAAGAAATGAACTGAGCAGGGAAGGTGAAAAGCATCTTAAGAAAAGGGCTTCTAAATACTCTGAAAGGAGCCCCAGTCAAAGAGGTTACTTCAGGGCCAACACAAATCGAAGCAGGGAAGATCTTGATCAAAGGATATTTGGGCTGCTGAGAAACACAGTGAAGGATTAAAAGAATTGGGTGCTTAATGTTTGGAACATGCCCGGACAATTGTCTTAGGATTTTTCAAGGCTTCAGTTCATAAGTTAGAAGGCTAGATAGGTAATTGTATTATTTGGTTATCAAATTGTATTTTTATACTTTTTTCTGGTTATTCAAATTAAAACATGCTCATTGTTGAAAACATTTTCAAATGCATCCAAGTTTTAAAGTCTCTTGCACTGCCACTATTTTATCATTCTCAGTCTCTAAATTCTACATTCTGAACTTTCATACAGGATTTTTCCGCCTGCTTCCAGTGCACTATATTTTAATAGCCTATTGCATGGGCTCAAGATAGTTTTAAATCCCTGCTCTAGCACTTATTGGCTATATTATACACTATGGAGCCTCTCTCGGTTATTTCTTATTTATAAAAATGGAAGAAATTGTATTTTGTAGGTATGTTAGAAGGAATAAATGAAAAGAAGCTGTAAAAGTGCTTAGGACAAAGCTTGGTGCCTATTAAACATTCCATAACCAATAATTTATAAAATAATTATACTACACGGACAGCATATTCATCAAACTCTTATTTGAAATCCTGCTTTTCAGTCATCATTGTATACATTGCAGTCCAAATTATGGGAGCGTATATCTCCTATAATTCATAATAATACTACCCAGGTTTGGAACATCTTGCCGAATTCAACAGTATCTATATATCATTTTATCTTTTTTATTCTATAGTTTTAAAGTTTAGCTCTTTTGTAACATGTCTTCACCATTTTCATTATGCCTCTCTTGGACATTTCTCAGGATGCATTGAACAATATGCCACAAAGAGTGTGTTCTTAAATGTTACAGAGCTATAAAGGAAAGGGGAGAAAGCATGCCTACTATGTGCCAAATACCTTAAGTACATTTTTTTCTTTCATTTCATTCTCATGGAAGCATTTACTTTCTACCAATGAGAAAACTGAAGCTCAAGAGATTAGTTGATGTTAAATATGACTTAAAATACTTTGAGGAAATGAAAATAATAAATCACTTCTTATAAGTAATCTAAATGGTCATTCCCACAATACTCTTAAATTTTGCACAGGAAATTCTTTGAAGGAAGTTGTATTGTTATTTGCAATAACACTAGAAAACATTAAAATTGTCCTCCCAAACTGCTCTTCTGAACACCTTAATCGGTGGATAGCGTCTTTATTCTTCAGTGGCTCAGACCTTGGAAGGCTTCCTTGATATCAATACACCAGCAAATCCTGCCATCTCTGCCTTCAAAATGTATCCCAGATCCTACCATTTATCCCCTCTTCTAGAGCCGCCTGCCCAGTTAAAGAACCATCATGTCTCACATGGACATCATTTTCCAACTGTTGCCATTGATTCTTCCCTTAGTCTCTACTTTGTCAGTCTGTTCTCAACACAGCTTTTCTAAATGAAAGTCACCTTCTCACTTTTTTGTTCAAAACTTTACAATTGCTTCTGACTTTCTGAAAGGTTAAAGCCAAATCTTTATAAGGGCTTACAGAACCATTTTCCCTGGAGCCCACTCTCCTTATATCTTCTTTTTTTATTATTATTTCGGTAGGTTTTGGGGGACCAGGCAGTGTTTGGTTACATGAATAAGTTTTTTAGTGGTGCTTTTTTTTTTCTTTTTTCTTTTTTCCAAGAGGGAGTCTCGCTCTGTTGCCCAGGCTGAGTGCAGTGGCGTGATCTTGGGCTCACTGCAACCTCCACCTCTTGGGTTTAAGCGATTATCTTGCCTCAGCCTCCCAAGTAGCTGAGATTCCAGGTACCTGCCACCATTCTCGGCTAATTTTTATATTTTAGCAAAAATGGGATTTCACCATCTTAGTCAGTCTAGTCTCGAACTCCTGACCTCAAATGATTCACCTGCCTTGTCCTCCCACAGTGCTGGGATTACAGGCATGAGCCACTGCACCTGGCCTTTAGTGGTGATTTCTGATATTGTGATGCACCTATCACCCTTAGTAGTGTAGACTGTGCCCATTGTGTGGTCTTTTATTCCTCATCCTCCTCCCGCCCTTTCCCCCAAGTTCCCAAAGTCATTGTGTCATTCTTATGCCTTTGTTTCCTCATAGTTTAGCTCCCAATTATGAGAAAGAACATAACAATGTTTGGTTTCCCATTCAACCTGGATGGAATTGGAGACCATTCTTCTAAGTGAAGTCACCCTTATATTTTATGGTCTGTTCTCTCTTCTTTAAGTTTCTGATGCATGTCACATTCTCAGCGAGGTCTTCTCCAAATATGCTTATTAAATCACAACTCCACACACATGCCCACATCTCCTAATTCCCTTTTCTGTTTCATCTCTCTGTAAAACTTATCATCCTAGTTTACGATATTATTTGTTAGAAATATTGTAAGTTTATGTGTTTCCTCAAAGAAAATTTAAACTTCATAAAGACGGGTTATTTTCTATGTGTTTTTATTTGTTTATTTATTTATTTGTTTATTTATTTATTTTTGAGACTGAGTCTCACTCTGTTGCCCAGGCTGGAGTGCTGTGGTGCAATCTGGCTCACTGCAACTCCACCTGCTGGTTCACGCCATTCTCTTGCCTCAGTCTCCCGAGTAGCTGGGACCACAAGCACCCACCACCACGCCCAGCTAATTTTTTGTATTTTTAGTAGAGGTGGGGTTTCACCGCGTTAGCCAGGATGGTTTCGACTCCTGACCTCGTGATCCGCCCGCCTTGGCCTCCCAAAGTGCTGGGATTACAGGTGTGAGCCACTGCACCTGGCCATTTTCTGTCTATTTATTAATGTATCTATGTTATTTAAACCAACCAATGTAATGGGTGGTAGTCAACAAAACATATGTTAAATAAATGAATGGGTGTTCATTTAGATGGGAATCACTTTAGTTGCCTAAATGCTGTAATTGAACACATTCCCCCAATCATTGAGGATCAGCCACACCACTTCATTAAAACCATTTCAATTCAGGCTGAACCAAAACACTTGAAACTTTGCTTTTTCCCCCCCAAGTTAAATTGAATAGCTAAAAACAAAGATGAACCACAAAATAATTTTAGCACTACTGTAAATCTAGTTACATTTCAGTTACCCAGATCATCAAAGCACCCAGAAAAAAAACATACTAAGTTCAATTAAGTGAGCTTTGTGTATAGAGATATAGATAAACACACACATACACTATATATAAGATAATAAACCACCTATAAACTAAAAAATGTTAGCAAAGCATCTGCATAATCATCTTCTTCCTGAAGAGTATCTTCCAGCATGTCTTTTGTTATGTTTCTACTGATGACAGATTCTTTAAGCTTTTCTTTTCTGGTCTAAAATGATCATTTCATCCCCCTTTATTCTTGCAGTCTTTGTGAGTATAAAATTCGAGGTTGATAGTTATTTTATTTTAACAGTGTAAAGATAGCCATCCTTGTTTTCTCGCTTCCAATTCTTTGGTTTTGTTTTGTTTTGTTTTTCTGAGGAGTTGCTCTTATCACCCAGGCTGGAGTGCAGTGGTGCGATCTCGGCTCACTGCAACCTCCGCTTCCCGGGTTCAAGTGATTCTCCAGCCCTAGCCTCCTGAATAGCTGGGATTACAGGCATGCACCACCAGGCCCAGCTAATTTTTTATGTTTTTAATAGGAATGGGGGTTTCATCATGTTGGCCAGGCTGGTCTCAAACTCCTGATCTCAAGTGATCCACCTGCCTCGGCCTCCCAAATTGCTGGGATTACAGGCGTGAGCCACTGTGCACGGCCCCTTCCAATTTTTTGGTTGGAATTTCAGCTGTTAAACATACTGTTGTTCATTTGAAGGTATGACTTTATTTTACATTTTTAATTTTTATGGGTACCTAGTTGGTGTATATATTTATGGGACACTCTTCTTATTCTAGAAGCTTCTGCCTTTTTCTTTTCTTTCTAACACTCCAGTTACACTTATGCTAGACTTCGTCATGCAATCCTGTATGTCTTTTACATCTTTTAAAATTTGCTCTTTTTGTTGTTAGATGCTAAGTTTCTATCTACATATTTTATTTGAATCTATCTTGTAGTTTGATAATAATTTCTTGGATTGTGTCTTTTCTGCCATTAAATTCTTACTGTGATTCCTTTAACTTGTTACTGCATATTAATTGCTCTAAAATTGTCTTTACAGTTTCTAGTTCTCTGACAAATTTCTCTACCTTGTCTTTTACTTCTGTTGATTTCTGTTTATTTTTAAATCTATGTTTTGTAACTTAGTTATGTTCATTTCCTGTGTTACTTTTTATATTTTCTGGGGTTTTTTTGTTTATGCTATGTATTATCTTCCTGTATGTATTTGCATATTTGTACCACACATTATTTATTAAACTATATAGAACTAGGTTGAGGCTCTTAATGCTATTAACCCCTTCTAGTGAAAATTAAAATTTGCTTCTGGCAGACAGGCTAGAGGGTTCAGATAATTCATCAATTAAACAGAGTTTAATTGGTGCTATTAGCTAAACAGATTATGAAACAAAGCTGCTTATGTGTAAACCTTATGGCACATGAAGAGTTGAACATTCTCCTTTCTGGATAACATCGCTGTAGTAGACCTATGTTTTTCTGAGGTAATGTAAATATGATACTTTATTAAAAAGAGTAAATTGTGACGTAAATAAAAATGATTATGCAATCTTACTGATGCTGTCTCCACAAGTGACTATATCACATTACATATATTTTAGATAGTTATATTCTTATAGAGTCAATGAAATTTAGTTTTTCCTTGGCCTAGGCAATTTCTCATTACATTAATTGCATTATTATAATATAAATTATTTAAATAATGAATATTTGAAATAAGATTCACATTAATGTAGTCCATCACTCTTGCCACCATGTGCTGCTCTTAACCTCTACATATTTACCCAGACTAGAGTTTGCAAATATGGTTCAACTCCTGTGCCAATTCCAGCTGACGGGCTGAGTGGCTGCCTAGGACACAGTTAAGAGAATCTGAAGTTTTATACACAGTTCTGAGATGGATGCAGGAGACAGAAGTTCTGAAGAAGTAAAGGTATATTTCCCATCACTGAGATCTCTCTCACCTAGTTTTTCTCCGGGCTATTTCCCATTTGTCTTATTTCTTAATCTATCAGCATTCAGGCAGCAGGGCTCGCTGTGAAACTCATCCCATAATTCTTAGCACATTTTTTTTCTTGAATTTGTACTCATCCCCAAGTTTCATCTCTCAAACAGAAACTACTTCCTCCCCACATCTCTAAAATAGAGACTACTCTAATATTTGTGGTTTAAATCCTGTGTGGTTGACTCTTAGAAGATTTTTGGAAATGGAGATATATAATAGTTGTATATCCTAAGCTTACCTTCATACAGGTCTGTCTCTACCATTTTAAAACTTGACCTCTGAAATTTATTCTTAAAGATTATTTTCTTCTTATCTTAACAATCTAGTACATCAAATGGCTCCAGTAAGTTATTTTGAAAGGAAAAGTGCAGATAGTGTGTACATAGGCATAGGAGAGATAGAACTGTAGTCAGGTCTGACGAAAAAAGACTTCATAGATTCAGTAGAGGCACCTCCTTCTGCACGTTAGTACCTCCAGGATCTGCTCCTGCCAACATTTGTTCCCCGGGAGTCGCTCTCTTCCTCTGTGTATCTTTATCTTTAGTAAAATCATAATCATTTGTATTTCCTTTGATCTCTACTGCACATATGTATACATACATATATATACTAGAGTATGTATAATTTGTTTGATTTTCTTAAAACAATCTTTTCAATTTGAAATTCTTAGGTGACAATTTTTATTATTTGTTTACTATTATGGTTTTTTTTGCTGATGTGATTGGAATTTTTCATTCATTTTTTTAGTTTTCAGTATATCAGAACCCATCTGAACTCCACAAAGTTTGAAATATGTAATAGTTAATTATTCAAATAACACTAGAATAGTTAATTATTTGTGCATATATATGTGTTTGTACAATTTGGATTTTATACACACACACACACACACACACATATGCATAAAGAATTTACCCCCCAAAGGGCAGTGAAACAAATCAGAGCTTATTTGGTGCTATTAGCTGGAGCTATCACGAAAGAAAACTTCTTGTTAGTAAACATTATGGCATATGACGAGTTGAAAATTCTCCTTTCTAGAGAATACCACTTTAGTGTACTTGTGTTTTGCTGAGATAATCCCTATGCCTTCTGTTTCCTTTAATGAGCTGCTCCTTATTTTTAATTGATTGCAATAGAAAATACGAAGATTATAACAAGCAATACCACGATTAACTGACCTTCCTTCATCTATTTTCCTTTCATCCTCTAATTACTTTGTCTCTCCTCACTGATCTATCTTGATTTCAACATTTAGTAATTTGGCTAACTTATTTCACGTTTCCTGCTCTAAAGGAAAGATCAGTGTCCCTGACAGCAGAATGTGCAATGACATTTTAAAAACGCAAAAGTCCAGCACATAATTAAAAATAGTGAGAAGACAACTTTTTCTTTGGCAATGCTCTTGAACTCGAATGAAAGGATATTTCCAGTACAAAGTATCCTATTTAGATTTGCATCTAAACAGTGGGCCTAACATTCAGGCCATACACACCAGGAGAGCTGGAGCAGTTGCTTAAATGTTGGATGCTGTCATATTTGTCAGGTTGTAGCATGCTCGGAACCTGGGGGGTCTCCTGACATCCTTGCAGCTCTGCTGCATCCCCAGGGTAACCCAGACCTGTTTATCATCCAGGACATAAAACGGTAGAGGACTGACTCTGTGAGAGTTTTATAAGCTGAAGCTTATTCTAATTGGTCAGTGATTTTATAACTAGTCATCCAATAATTTGAATATGACTCAACTTACAAAATTTGGCCTCAGAACAACTTCAGTCAGTGCACCTGACAAATACAGGACTTGCCATTTTATTCTCCTTGTGCCATTGCATTATTACATAAATTATTCAAAATAGTAACACTTTGATTAATAAGATCATTAATGGATTTTGAAATTAAATACAACCTTGATTGGAAAAAATAAATCATTTTCTGTCACAGGATGAGGGACTGTACTCACACAATATTAAGTCATGTCTAATAAGGTCAGTGTATTTAGCCTTTGTCTTAATACGCCAGCAAGAAATACGCTGTCTTAAGGTGCTATGTAATTTAGGGGGAATAAAACAATCTGAAATAAAATACACCACCAGAAACAAAAACGTATGAGAACATACTGCGTAAAGCAGATAGTCTTTAATTATAAAATCAGACTAAAATACGAATCCATATGTATGGCATCAAAAATAAGTTGAAGTGTTTTAAGAAAGGTTTCCAAAACCTCAATAACTAAATGCTCTGTTTAGATTAATTGTTAGGATTGGGAACTGAAGCTGTTTTATACATGTGATACATATAAGCTCATAGATAGGGTGTCAAGCACAGCACTAGGTATTTATAAAGCGCTTTTGTGATATGCGCACGTGCTCACACACACACACACCATGTCTTTGGCTCACAAGCAGCTTTAATATGGGCCAAGAAAGCACTTGAGCCAAGTAGCTTTAGTTAATTATGCACATGCTGAGATATGTAAGGGAAAGTTTAGTGATGTCTACAACTTTGAAGTGCACCAAAAATAAGATGTGCTAGTAACTGGATAGAATAAAGGCTATTTTATAAAGCATTTATACAAAAATGTTAATTTTGAAATCTAGGTAATGGCTGTTCACCGTAAATTCTTTTAACATTGCTATATGTTTAAAAATATTATAATAAATTATTAGAAAAAAATCTATTTTTTTCTTGATGTGCTAGATTTGTTTAAATCTATTTTCATATTCCCTTCTCACGGACTGATACAGGAAGATGGGTTTGGGGTCACTCCTGTTGTGTTAAAAAGTTTTATTTATACCCTTATAGAATAAAAGTCAGAACAAAGATCAGGCTCAGAGAAAACAGAGTTGATAAACCCGTGTGTTTTGTAATTTCTCGGATATATATTTACTGAGATACAACACACAGGATTGACTTCACATTATAGGTGACATGACTGTAGAAATTGAGCATTTTGTCATTTTTCCCAATCACGTGATTAACATTCAGCATTTAGGGAATGTTAGAAAGATACATCCGTGCTTAATGACTATGATATTTGATTTTGGATAAGACCTTTTATTCTTTTAATAAAAACAAAAATGCTCTGGGAGGCCGAGGCGGGCGGATCACTTGAGGTCAGGAGATTGAGACCATCCTGGCTAACACGGTGAAACTCCATCTCTACTAAACAAACAAACAAAAAAAATTAGCCGGGCGTGGTGGCGCCTGTAGTCCCAGCTACCCGGGAGGCTGAGGCAGGAGAATGGCGAGAACCCGGGAGGCGGAGCTTGCAGTGAGCCGAGATTGCGCCACTGCACTCCAGCCTGGGCGACAGAGCGAGACTCCATCCCAAAAAAGAAAAAGAAACATGGAAGTCATAACAGTTAAGTGAAGGGCAATGTTTACCATTTTTGAAATGCACTTTAAAAAGTACAAGAATTTGTGAATTTTTATTAGAAGTTTAATGAAAAATACTAACCAGCATTCAATTGAATACACAAGATTTAATTGGATAAAATTAATCATGAACATGAACTACAGAATTATTGTGATCTATTAGTTTAAAGATGTAAGCATACATATTGGCAAATGTATGTTTACACCTTTATATTACTGCATCAATACAATTCAGTAATTAGAAACCAAACTGAGTGAATCAGACACTAAACAGTGTAGATTCATAACTGCTTGAGATCTACGTGTTGAACAATCAAGTAAAAATTTATTGCAGAATTTTAGATCAAATATAGACCTCCTCACTTCTTTTGCCACTACTAAAATGCAAGACCATTGATATGGTTTGGCTGTGTCCTCACCCAAATCTCATCTTGAATTATAACTCTCACAATTCCCACGTGTCATGGGAGGAACCTGGTGGGAGGTGATTGAATTATGGGGGTGGGTCTTCCCTGCACTGTTCTCGTGATAGTCATTGAGTCTCACGAGATCTGATGGCTTTAAAAAGAGAAATTCCCCGGCACAAATTGTCTTTCTCCCTACTACCATCCATGTAAGACGAGACTTGCTCCTGGGTGCCTTTCACCGTCTGCCATGATTGTGAGGCCTCCCCAGCCACCTGGAACTCTACATCCTCTGCATCGAATAAACTTCTTTCTTTTGTAAATTGCCCACTCAGTATGTCTTTGTCAGCAGCGTGAAAACAAACTAATACAACCATCCAGGCTGGTAGGTATTTACACAACTACTTGTCTTCACTAATTTTCACACTTTCTTCCCAAAATTATTTCACAAAATTCTCTATTGCAGTTGTTAAATCTGTGTTGCATTAGAACTAAAAGAACAATTCTACAACTGTAGCCTTTACAAAGGCTGCTCCCTCTAACCACTGTTCTTCACTGAAATCAGGTTCTTACCCAAGGATGCCACCCTCCTGAAGTGAAACTATTTGCTCCTGTATATTTTATGCCATTGGAACAAGAGGTCAGCATTAATATTCTCCTATAAACCTAGACTTTTCCTTTTCCACTTGTATGTGCAAAACCTTTCTCCTCCAAGTGCTCTGCCATGCAGGTAAAAAGTCTCCGTTGTAATAATCACATATCATTCTGGCCATGTTCTTGTGGTCACTTATCATTGGCTTCACTGAAGTTCTTTCCATTGTTAGTTCTGATACCAGCTTGGACAACCTCAATATCCATGTGATGAATCCAACAAATAACTCGGAATTGAATATTTCTTCTCTCTTCTCTTCTCTTCTCTTCTCTTCTCTTCTCTTCTCTTCTCTTCTCTCCTCTCCTCTCCTCTCCTCTCCTCTCCTCTCCTCTCTTTCCTTCCTTCCTTCCTTCCTTCCTTCCTTCCTTCCTTCCTTCCTTCCTTATTTTCTTTCTTCTTCTTTTTTTTCTTGACAGAGTCTCATTCTGTCACCCAGGCTGGAGAGCAGTGGTGTGATCTCAGCTCACTGCAACCTCTGCCTCGCAGGTTCAAGCTATTCTCCTGCTTCAGCCTCCCAAGTAGCTGGAATTACAGGCACATGCCAACAAAACCAGTCAATTTTTGTATTTTTAATATAGAAGGGGTTTCACCATGCTGGCCAGGTTGGTCTCAAACTCCTGACCTCAAGTGATCTACCTGCCTTGGCCCTGCAAAGTGCTGGGATTACAGGCATGAGCCACCACGCCCGGCTGAATATGTCTGACCTTTTGACAAATACAGAATTCATTTCAGCTGACTCTTGTGACCAGACCTCAAGTCTTGTAATTTCCCCAAACTATGTCTACTTTGAATCTATTTTCATCATAGCAAATCTCACATATTTACGCTTTGTTTTATGATATTTAGAAACCCAGACTTTTTTCTACCAAACCCTACTTGTTAGTATAATTTTATCCATTTGCACAGCCTAGAACCTGGGATTCATCAGCCTCATAGTTCTTAATTTCAACCACTTATTGTCAGCACCTTCAATTCCTAGGTCCCTTGTTCCCTTGAAGTTCTTACCTTACAAATCTTCAACCTTAGATTACGCATGTAATCCAAGAGCACATGTGTGTCCTCTCTTCTAATAACTAGGCTGCTCCACATGGCTGGACAGAATAATTAGCACCACTATCTGGCCATGGTCTCTGAGCTCATCTGAGCTGTCGATACTCTTATCATATCATTTTACCTGATTCTGCTCATACCTATTTCTTTCTGCTACAATGACTAATTCAAATCCACTTTTATCTCTCTCAATATATAACTAGGCTTCCAAATTTGCTAAGACAAATTAAGACTATTAGTGTAATTTCCCTAAACTTCTATTCCCATTTCTAAAAGTGATCCATATTGACACATTTTCACTTTCCTCCAATCTATTGAGAAAAAAGTTGTTGTATTTAATTCAAGGAATATATTTTTTATAGCAGTATAACCTTTTTATTTCTATTTTTCTCTATTTCAGTAGCTTTAGGGATACAAGTTGTTTTCGATTACGTGAATGAATTGTAGAGTGGCAAAGTCTGAAATTGTAGGGCTCTCATCATCCAAGTGAGTAGTGTGTATTGTATCCAATATGTAGTTTTTATCACTTACCCCACTCCCACCCTCCCATCTTCTGAGTCTCCAATGTCCATTATACCACTCTGTATGCCTTTCTGTACCCATTGCTTAGCTCCCACTTCTAAGAGAACATACAGTATTTGGTTTTCCATTCTGGAGTTACTTCACATAGAGTGATGGCCTCCAGTTCCATCCCAGTTTCTGCAAAAGATATTATTTCATTTTTTATGGCTGAGTAGTATTCCATACCATATTTTCTTTTTTTAATCCATTCATGGGTTGAACAGCACTTAGGTTGGTACCACATCCTTGCAATTGTGAATTGTGCTGCAATAATCATTCACATGCACGTGTCTTTTTGATATAATGATTTCTTTTTCTTTCAGTAGATACCCAGTAGTGAAATTGCTAGATGGAATGGTGGAAATACTTGTAGTTCTTTGAGAAATCTCCATATTGGTTTCCATATAGGTTATATCAATTTACATTCCCACCAATAGTATATAAGCATATGAGCATATAAGTGGTATATAATTACCTTTTCACCAGACCCACACCAACATTTACTGGTTTTTGATTTTTTAAAAATAATCAAGTCATATCTTTTCACTGTGCTCCCACTCTGGGAACTCACTGCGAGATTACAAATGGAGGTTTCAGAAAAACTGTTAACATTGACAAAAGGGAAATGTCTAGAAAGGAGCTAGTTTTGAGGATAAAGGGTTTAGTTTTAGTCATGAATGAATAATGTTCAAATTATGCACAGTATATTTTTAGAAAATTTCCCTCATAAAGGCTCAGGAAAATTTAAAAAGTAATTAATAAAATAACCAAAGTTTGTAAATCACTTTATTATTGTGTTGTAATCTTGTTTGAATCAATATGAAATTAAAAACATTTCTTTGATATATGTCTATGGTGTCAGTGTTGGCATATTATTGCTAAAGCACAAAAAAGAAATTGACCTCAGAATAAAACTGATTTTGACATATCTTATCTTATAATTTAAAATTAATAGTTAATAATTAGTGATTATTAATAGTTAATAATTAGTGATTATTAATAGTTAATAATTAATTGTTGTTATTGTAATATAATTTATAATAGTTGATAGTATAGCAGAAAAGAATATGGGTTTTGGAGACTGGTTTTCTGATTGTGAATTCTGTCTCTGACTATTAGCACAACGGTAAGCAATGTGAAATTAGGAAATGTATTTAATTTTGTGGCTCATATACCTTATCTGTAAAATCAAGATAATGAAGTATCTTGAGGTACAAATTCGTTAACATGCATTTAAAAACATGTTACCATGTCTGGAGCAGAGTAAGAACTCAATAAATTATAGCTATTGTTATAATATTTTTATTTTTTTACCAGTAATCGCTTTTGGCCAGTAATTGCTAATGAAATTGCTTTTCTTTCTAATAGGGAATAGTATATATGAATGACGAGTGAAAATCATGATTTTTTTCATTTGAGGAGTCACAGGTGTTTTTAGTAGTTTATGAAGCTAAAAATAACTTTTTAACAACATCATGTGTTTTTCTTATTAAGCAAGGTTGTTTAGTTGGGAATTAAAATTTTTCTTGGATGGTTTAAAGGTGTTGCCAAATTGACTGTAATGTATCTAAAATTGGCCTTTAAAAAATGCATTCTTGAGTATAAACAAAACTTAACTTGGAGATTAGTTTATCCCTAGATACTTTATTTTTGGTTGATGGCATTACACAATTAAGTGTCTGCTTATACAATGCATCAGAAATCTCCTAGTATTTGCAAATACTTAAACATATTTCATATATTTATATATAGGTACAGAAAAATATGTTAAAATATTTTGTATACTATACCATATTAATCAGAAGTGTTGTCTCAATGTGTTTTCTCCAGAAAAGGTCATTAGACCATGAAAAGGTGAGTAAGTTTGATAGGAAAGTTGAACCATAGCAACAAAAACTATGCAGACAATGAAAGACCCTTGTAATTTGGGGATGAACTGTAATTGAAAGCATGTGTGTCTGGAAAGGATCAATATGATGGCTATATACTAACAAGCCACAGCAGATGGTCCATTTTTGTTTAGAGTGGTCAGATGAGACTGCAGAAGTTAAAAATCATGACATCCATTCCAGAACCAAAATTTCTAGATGTTACCTCCTATGTGGTTGAAAAAAAAACCTCTTTTTATAGGCCCATGTGCTCAAATGGAAATGGCTATTATGTATGACATATTGTCTCTCATTATTTTTCATTATAGTATGCTTTCCATGATGAGTTTACTTATTTTTTATGTAGCACCATGGAGTGTAAACAATGGGATATTAGCCAAACAGAATGACTGTATCTGACCTACGACTTAAAAATTATCATAAGAAATGTTTGCACATACCCAATCAATATTCTAAAATCATACATATGGAGGGAGGCATTAATGTTAAAAAGGATAAAGAGAATTTTTACTGAAAAAGGAAATTATGAAAAAGAAGCTTAAACATGATTTTTATAAGGCATGAACACACATGCAAATATGAATCATTAGTATTATCTTAATCAAAAATATCTTAGATTTTGTCTGGTAGACAATATTTTGCTATATAAAGTGTGCTGCAATTATTATATAATAATAAAGGGAGTATATTTATAGTCCACTCATCACACCATCACATTGCCCTTGATATTTCACATGTGTTTTCATGCCAAATTACTGATGAAGATATCATTATTCCAATTTTATTTATTAGAAAATTAAGGCCATGGTAATGAAATAATTTGACCTCCTCCCAATGTTATAAATGTAATAGCTGTGCTTCTTAGTTCTGACTTTAAATTTCTACCTCACACTATACTCACTAATGTCCAGTTATTAAATAGCACAAAACTAGAGTGACATGTGCACATCCAACTATCTATCTCACATTAAATTCATAGAAGAGCCTTATCAGGGTGATGACACTCAGCCTGATAAGTTGTTTTACTTATGTATTATACAACTTACTTATATAAGTTGTTTTACTTATACTCTAGAATGCTTTAACTCTTTGCTGTGTGTACTTCTATTCATTCTTAAGGATTGTTTAACGAGCCTCCGTGGATTTTTCTCATTACCCAGTGTGGAGTTTGGTGTCATAGATCTCTGCGCTCACGTGTGTTGCAGCACCTGACACATTTTAGTGTCATAGCCTATTTAGCCTCTTCTCTCCTACACTAGATTATCTGCAGAGTTTACGTAAAATGTTTCATACAGTCGCTCAGGGTTGTCGCCCTGAGCTTCTCTTTGTGGTAAATAGCACTCCTCATTTAACAAAAAGAAACAAAGCTAGGTTTTTGAGAGATACTTTTTTAACCATAAAGAAAAAAAGATTGTTAAATGGGGTGTCTAAGAACAACAAAGATCAGTCTTACGCTCTCTGATGGCATTTTTTGATTTGGAATTTCTGGGTGATGTGTAATATGTCAAAGCTACACTAGGACTCTCTTTGCTCTTTGAACCAAACTGAGATAAACGCATGTAGCCCTTCTGCAGGATCAAATCAGGAAGAAATGTGTTAGACCATTGTTCTATTGCCCGCGGACAATGATATCGGTAACATACATTACATTGAAGACATTCTCCTTCTATGTTAAACCTTGCTATACTGATATGTCAAATTGCCATATTATGTAAAATGTTGGGCAATATCTTGAGGAACAATTATGTTCTCATGACTGTATATTGCTTATTTTTAATGGCCAAGCAATAAGAAAATATCTTCTCTAATTTGTAGTGAAGGATGTACAATTTGCTATAAGACAACGCAAGTTGGAAATCCCTCAGGTACCATATAGATTGGATACCATTATTTTCCAGTTCTACTATGAATACCGCTTTGGGGGGCATAAAGCTTATAAAAGTTTGATAATCTACTTCAGATGAAGAAAAATATATAAATGTTATTTCTGGAATATTTACAAGAATATGGGGAGATGAATACCTAGGATTTGAAAGGGTCCAGGAGCTGAAGCTTTATTTGCTTCTCAGGCAATCTTCCTTTGTTTTCACCTTCTCAGTCTTGCCCATTTTTATCTGTTCCCTTGGGCAACCATTCAGATGTGAGACCAAACCTAAGAATTATCATAAATAATTCTTCATTTTAAATTAATGCCATCTCACCCTATCATTCTCACTCCACATTTAATATCTAAACTTGTTGGTAATTTCAATGTTTAATATGTGTTATTTTCTCTCTCTGAATTAATAATAATAATTATTATTATTGCAGCCCTTTGTGATGAACTTTTCCACTCATTTAACCCAATGTCTTTGACACTCTGTTGCAATATGATCTAAGAGGGTGGGTAGATTTCAAACTTGTGGTACATTAACATCATTTGTTGAGGTCATAAAAATTGCAGCCATCCAGGGATCCATGGTCATCAATTTTTATTTACTGGTTCTGGTTGGTACCCTGAAATCTTATTTTTATTTTTATTTTATTTTATTTTATTTAAGACACAGTCTCGCTCTGTCACCTAGGCTGGAGTGCAGTGGCACAGTCTTGGCTCACTGCAACCTCCGCCTCCCAGGTTCAAGCAATTCTCCTGCCTCAGCCTCCCAAGTAGCTGGGATTACAGGCGTGTGCCACCATGCCCAGCTAATTTTTTTTGTATTTTTAGTAGAGACAGGGTTTCACTATATTGGCCAGCTGGTCTTGAACTCCTGACCTCATGATCCGCCGGCAGCAGCCTCCCAAAGTGCTGGGATTAGAGGCGTGAGCCACTGCACCCCGCCTGAAATCTTATTTTATAAAAACACTTGATAATTCATATGCAGATAGCCCACAGAGCTCTTTTTGAGGAAGTTTGTGAAGAAGAACCATAAACTTTGTGTCTTTCCTTCTTGTTAAAAGGCACACGTCTGGTATATCACAAGCAGTTAATAAATACCTAATTAATATATGAAATAATAAGCATTAATATATTTCAGCAAAGTAATTTCCAAATGTAGTTAAGCAGCTGAAGAATAAGACTGACACTTTATTTTTCTCTGGGGACTAAATTTACAGATCTTATTGTGGTCCAGCCATCACTCACATTTGAATCGCTAAATGTGTTTGCTAGAATTACGGTTTCCAATGTTACTCACATCTACAGACATCTCTTGGTAATATACATTTTCACTGGCTCCCCAAGTGGTATTTTCATACATTTTATTTTCAGAATCATTATTCTAGAAGGTTTTCTATTCCGCATTTACTCTTCTTAAAATACTCTCGTCAAATAGCAGTTTCCTCATATACACCTCATTAGACATTGCTACACTTAATATTGTGTTTAAATTCTGAAAAGAAATGTGCTTTAAATATCATGTGTAAAATTCATTTACAGAACATTTTAAGGAATTATCTAATGCACCTGATATTGATGTCATCATCTCTTTATTATGGAAGAATACCACAGCATTGCACAAGCATAAGGGTATATGTATCCTTAAGATGGGGACAAAACGTTTTTAATCTCCTAAAAAAATTGTTCAGAAATTCAGTCAAAATCGGTCAGGCATGGTAGCTCACATCTGTAATCCCAGCACTTTGGGAGGCCGAGGTGGGTGGATCATCTGAGGTGAGGAGTTCAAGACCAGCCTGACCAACATGGTGAAACCCCATCTCTATTAAAAATAAAAAATTAAAATAAATCAGTAGCTGGGCATGGTGGTGCATGCCTGTGGTCCCAGCTACTTGGGAAGCTGAGGCAGGAGAATTGCTTGCACCTGGGAGGTGGAGGTTGCAGTGAGAGGAGATCACACTACTGCATTCCAGCCTGGGCGAAAGAGTGAGACTCCGTCTCAAAAAAAAAAAATTCAGCCAAAATCTTAGATTACTAGAAAGGACATTTTGGCCAAAATCTTAGATTGCTAGAAAGAATATTTTGGCCTCTACAGTGTGTAGGTCAATAGCTTGTTTCAAATACACATTTTTTTTTTAAATAGAATTTTTGACCAGGCGTGGTGGCTCATGCCTGTAATCCCAGCACTTTGGGAAGCCAAGGTGGATGGATCACCTAAAGTCAGAAGTTCAAGACTAGCCTAGCCAATATGGTGAAACTCTGTCTCTACTAAAAATACAAAAATTAGCCAGATGTGGTGGCATGCACATGTGCATCCAGCTACTCGGGAGGCTGAGTCAGGAGAATCGCTTGAATCCGGGAGGTGGAGGTTGCCGTGGACCAAGATTGCGCCACTGTACTCCAGCCTGGGTAATAAGAGCGAGACTCTGTCTCAAAAAAATAAAATAAAATAAAATAAAAAAGAATTTTTATTTGACTTCATGTAAACTGATTTCAAGTAATGCATGATCCTAACACATCCACAAAGTATATAAAATATTGTATACCCACCTTATTATTTGAACTTTTATTATATGCTATAATTTAAAATATAACTTCAAAAATTTCAAATTTTTTCTTAAGATTTCGGAGCCCAGTTAAAAATATCATAAGAAGCTACCATTTAGCTATTGAACATTAATTAATATCAGAGATCCTTATTTTGCTTCTGACATTAGTGATTAAATCAGAAAAACATAATCATTATGGTGAACATAGTAGAAAACCTTGGCTTTAAGCTTTTTAGATGTTTGATCTTCGGCAAGTATCCTCAACGTAGCCAAGCCTCATTTTCCTAAGTTTTCTCCAAATGAGGAAAACAGTCTTCATAACATTGTCCTAAGATTTAAAAAAATAATATACCTGTGACATTTCTCACAGCACTTTAGGGCAGGGATGACTGTTCAGAAATCATTCTCACTGCTCTGCAATTTTATCAAAATGTGTTAAGTATTTAAGTGTTTCAGGCAAACTCTTGGGGCATAGGTGGCATATTGAAGGTATCTGAAGAGTGATTCTGATGAGTGACTTCGTTACATATAGTTTATCTTGATTTTACAGAAGCCTAAGAGTATTCAACTGCCTAAACATTTAGACAAAATGTTGTCTTGGTAATGGGTGCATTTATTTGAGCTGCTTCAGATGGTTATTTTAGTCAAAGTCCATGTTTGCAGTGAATAACCTGTGGTAAAGCACAAAATCCCTGCCGAATTCTGATTTCTTGTTTCTTAGAGCTATGAGCTGGTGTTTTTCCCCCAACATCTTAGACTCTTGCCACTACTTCTGTCTATATCCCAGTTCTTGCCCTCTCATTTTCCCACTTCTAGAGCCACCTGACCTTGTCTGATTTGTAAGTCTTCACTGTCTGAAATGACAGTATTTTACTCTTTACAATCGTTCTGCCAATCAATCCTACCTCCTAGACTGTACTCGCTACCTCCTTGCTAAACTCTTGACCTTCGCCCCCTGTCCCTACCTCACATCACTCTGCCTGGACCTATCATATGCTACTTTAATTTGACACCTCAACCTCCAAGTACTTCATCAGATATATGTGATGCTTGTTCCTCAAGCCTTTTCTGTGACAAGGGCTTCTTTTTTAAGACATGTATTTGCTCTGGTGACAAAGGTAAATTTCCTTTTAGTCCGTTAAAGGCAAGTTTAGCAATAGCTGCCAGTAGATCATCAGATCATCAAAGGTTCTATACATCAAATTGTCCACAATCACAATTTTTGTGTGTCCAGTTGGGAGCAATTTATCGTCATTAAATGTTGCAGGGAGGCTCTTCATAAACAGAATGTGTGTGAAACCTGTTCCTGGTATTCACTGCCAACAGCTGATGTGTGAGACAATTTGTTTTCTGGCCTAAGAAGAAAATATTATCGTTTCCTAATATTTACTGACTTATATATTGAATTTATTTTGGCAATAGACTATTAGGTAGTCTTGGAGTGTATTCATAAAGGATTTCACTAGTAGTGCATTTGATGAGGTTTTTCGCCAGCTCTGAATAGTGATGATGGTAAGTCCACCATTAAGAAGATACTCTACTTTTGCATAAAGTTCACAATGTCCAACAGTTTTTTACACGAATTGTCTTGTTTTATGACAGCAAAGCTCTCTGTGATCCAGGTAGGATAAATATAGTGTAACCCTCGTACAGCCAAGCTACAAAAGCCCATGGCGGTGTTAGGGCTTATCTCACGCTAACATATGGGAGACCAAAACAAATGCTTTCTTACTTAATAACAAATCTTCCTTGTACACCAGTACATGAATCAGATAAAAGCAGGACTTGGCTAGTTGAACCAAGGGGAGAGTGTGCCCTGACCCTCTGTTATCTCAGCCTCTCAATGCCATAGAACACAGTTTTAAGGAAGAGGTTATTTGATCAAATTGTTATTAGAAAGCTACAACAACAAAAACAATTATTCTGGTGCAGAGTCAAGAGATTGGTGTGGAAGAGAGCTTGTAGGCTGTGGGACAAGAGTTAGTAGCTATCACTTCACAATAAGAGAGAGAAACTATAAGACCAGAAAAACATGCTAAAAACTTCCTGTGTGTTTTATATGACCTGTATTTATGGTAGCTTGGGTAGTTGGACAAATTTAGGTCAACTAAGAGATTTGATATTGTATATTTAACACCATATTTTTCTTCTAATAATAATCATTGATAAGCTGCTTTTTAATAATATATGCCTTCTATTCACTTAAAGAGGAGAAAATATCACCTATTGTCACAACTGCAAACCTAATTTTACTTAAATATTACTATTAACCCCACAAACTGTTCAGAAAAATAACTAACATCATAAATCCTGAACAAGTGGTAAGTCTTATCTGTTAAATTTTGCTTTTATATTTTAATATGCCACAATTAATGCTTATGTCATCATAGTTCTAGAGGATAGGGAGGCAATTTGAAGTAAGCAAAACTATGTCCACAGCTGACTCTTGTAATTATTTTTTAAATAACTTGGACAAGTTACTTAACTATATAGGGTTTTATTTTGTCATTTGTAAACTTGTGATAGCACCACTTACCTTGTAGGATAATGTTAAATATTTGAATTAATTTATAAAAATCATGTAGCAATCCCTGACATGTATTAAATAAATGTTCTATTAATAAACTGTTTTTTCTACTAATGTCTATTGTTGATTTTGAGTAGAGAGAAAGAAAAAAATATCAATAATGCCTAGAGAGCTTGTCTGGTTAACCAAACCGATCGGTAAATTACATCTTTAAGCAGGGTTCCTTGGAAATTACTTGATTTCAGGATTGAGGCAGAGTAGTTAAGACAGTGAGTTAGGAATATCTCTCTGTGGCAGAAAATAAGGGATTGTTAAAATAACAAAAAGGGAGGGACTGTAATTAGACATGGACATAGAAGTTATCTACAAGGGTTCCCACTATTCAAACTCAGGATACTTATAAGTACAGTAATGCATTGTAATACATTAAAAAATAAAAATATATGAGTCCATAGAGATAACATAAACAAATAAATACATACATACATGCATGCAAACATACAAAATACATAATTAGGAGAGAAGGGAGGTCCTTTTCTGAAGCATCAGGCAGGACACCCAGTCAGTGTCTCGGCACAAGTAGACTGGGAAAATGATTATGTTTTTTCTTTATAATAGGGAATGGATGAGATAGAAATCGTCAGTAAATGGTAGATCTAGGGAGAATTTTTGCTAAAAATCAGCATATTTGCTTTGTCTTAAAGTTCCTCCCCTCTGACCGCTTATTTGTTATAGGGAGAAAAAAGAAGTAATTATACAGCAAAGTAAATTATGCAGCACCTTGAACAAGTGATCAAAGCCAAATTCACCAGTAAGGGACATAGAGATATCATGTGTCTTCAGATGCAACAGTCCAAGAAGGACACATAACCTGTACAGTATTCCAGCTGAGAATGAAAAATCTGAATCTAATAACAAGCAAACACCAGATAAACACAAAATTAAAAGTTTACATTAAATGAAAAGGAAGGAGACCAATAAATGTCAATGTCATAAAAGACAAAGACTGTGGAGATATTCCAGATTAAAGAAAATCAAATCGAAATGACAACTAAATACAATTTCTGACTCTAGGCAGAATCTTGTATTGGAAGAAAAAAATATTTTTTTAAAGGAACTTGTAGAGAGGACATTATCGGATCACCTGACAAAATTGGAACATGAATGGTAAGTTAGATTACAATATATTAATGTATAGATACTGTATTAATATTGCACTAATGCTAACTTTTCTGAGGTTCATAATTGTATGGTAGTCTCTTCTTATCCCTAAAGGTTATGTTTCAAGGCCTCCGGCAGATGCCTGAAACTGTGGATAATACTGAACCCTCTATATGTTTTTTTTTTGATGCATATATAATTATAACAAAGCTTAATTTATAAATTAGGCACAGTAAAATATTACCAACAATAACTTAAAATATAACAATTATAACAATATACTGTAATAAAACTTACGTGAATGTGGTCTCTTTCTCTCTAAATATCTTATTGTACTGTACTCAGCATCCTTCTTGTAAGAAGGTAAGATGACAAAAGGCCTATGTAATGAGAAGAAGTGAGCGTTAGGCTACTGTTGACCTTCTGACAATATTCCAGAGGGAGGATTATCTGCTTTGGGTGATCCTGGATCACTGAGTCCTAACGATGTCCATAGTTGGATGTCAGGGGCAGATGTTAGTGACTAAGGGCAAGTACCAGGTAGACCCTAGACAAAAGGATAATTCATGTACCATGCAAAATGGTGCAAGATTTCATCATGCAACTCAGAATGGTTCTTAATTTAAAACTTTTGAATTGTTAATTTTTTTGATTTTCCATTTAATATTTTCCAACTGTGGTTAACTTGGGGTAACTGAAACCACAGGATGTGAACCACAGTTAAGAGGGGGCTACTGTATTGTGGCTATGAAAGGGAACATTGCATAGGAAATATATACAGATATACTGAGAAATTTAGAAGTAAGAAGCAATTATATGTGTTACTTGTTTTCAAATGGTTCAGAAAATACTACATATATTTATGTATGTGTGTGTCTGTATTTACAGAGGGAAAGAACAATAAGCAAATGAAGTAAAATGTTAGCAATAGGTGAGTACTGGTAAAGAATATGTTGATGTTCTTTGTACTAATTTTATTTCTGCAACTTTTCTGCAGACTAAAATGATTTCCAAATAGAGAATTTTGTAAAAATTAGTCCTCAACTAGAAATATATTGTTTCCATCAAAATAAAATAAATATAGTGAAAGCCTCTAATTCAGCATTTACTGGTTTTCTTATTTTATTGTCGTTTTTTTGGGAATGGCCTACAGACATTCATCTTGTTATCCAGTGGAAAAAAATATTTGAAATCATGAAAGTAAGGGAAAATTTCTTTGCTTAGTCTGTGGACCAACTTTCTTGCTCTTTTCACTTTAATTTGTCCCTTCCTTTTGTATTCTAGTTGCTAACCAGTCAACAATGGCTTGTTTTTATGAACAATAAATTGCATATGAGTTTTACTTTCAGATTTTATGGAAGAGAAGTAGCTAAGGGCAGAGACCACATCTTGTAAATTTCCTTACTGTTTTTATTGAATTCTTTTTAAATTCGCCTTTCTGAAAGACTTGTAGCTTGGAAATAATGTACATAGATTACTTCTTCTGCTTTTTACTACACATGTAGATTTTGTGGGAATCACATATTATATGGTTTAGAATCTGTAAGAATTAACAATTTCACATATTTTAATATTTGGGATTCTTACAGAGGTGCAAGTTAAAAATATCCTCAAACTGTTAAGATATTTCTTTTGGAAATGTATCTATTCTGAGATCATATCAAGTTCCTCTGAGCTGTTTTTAAATTTTTAGATTTTTAAAACTTTATAATCAGTAAATTCCTTGCTGATGTCATCATAATTTATGCTTTTATTATGAATTTAATTGGAAACTTACAAGACAACACCAAATAATTGATAATAACTACACCAAATGGCAATTATAAATAAAATGATAATTACAACCTCCCTCAGAAAACACAATTCATGAGAATCAGTCAATTAAAATCTACCAATATTTGAACATGCAAAAAGAATGTCAAATAGATAAATAAAAGGTTTCACTTAAGAACAGAATCTTAATAATCATATCTTCATTAATCTATAATGGATATTTTCTGGTACAAGAAGATTTATAATATTGCCATCTGCGAATTCACACATCTAAAATATCTACAGTTAAACTACCGAAAGAATCTATTTGAATCTCTTTGCCTCACTCTCTCTAAAAAGATACTTCAAGTGTCCAAAAGCTAATAGAATTGCTGCAGGCTCTTGGTTTAAATTTTAGATGCACTATCTAAAATAACTCCAGGACTACAATGTGGCACATTAGTTATTTCTAAAATATTATAATGGATCACAATAACTCTAGTGAATACTGCTGAATAAAAAGAAAATGAGTAGAGGAATTAAGAGAAATATAAAGAAGGCTTTACATAAATAAATTAAGAAAATTCATTAGAGAATTTGGTTCAATTCTGGTATTTTGAGCTGAATACATGGAAAAAACACATCTTATGGAATTATGCATTGAAGCAAAATCATTAACATAAAAGATCAAGTATGTAACTTAAAAGGAGTTTGATGATCCTCTAGCATGACCCTTAATTATATCAGATTACCCTTAATTTCCATTATTGATTCGTGTGAAGAACAGTTTATACATATCTAGATGAGTGTGAAATAATAGCTTTAATAAAAAGGAGAAAAAAAGGTTATGTTGTAGCTGGTCCACTTCTAAGTAGACTTTTGAAATTTGAAAATTTTGTATTATCATGGTCTTTATAATTTAAAGAAGGCTAAAAATGGTATGGTCAATTTCTTCATACTATACAAATTTTATTATCCATAATAAATGGATATGCAGTACATTTTAGTGCAAGTATTTAATTATTATTATGCAAAAGAAACATTATATTCCATTATAACTTCCAGTATTAATATAAAAAACTGGATCAGATATATTGTTTTCTCTATTAAAATATGATTAAAATATGTTTAATTACTCATTTCATTTGCCTGCTTTGGATTCTTTGGTTGTAACAATGTCAATTATAGAATATATTTTACAGTTCCTAACTATTGTGGTAGATGAAACAAGACAATAAACTGAGAAAATGGAACTCTTAATTCAAAGAGCAAAGGAGGAAGCAAAAAAACCGCTAAATATTATATTTGAAAACCACAGTTACGATACCCAAGCCCGGAAAACAAACAAACAAAAAACCCTTTTCAATATGTAATGATACGAAACACATTAATAATTAGAAACAATTCTAAGTTTGTAAAATTAAAAGTACTAAATTAAACATTCCTTTAAAACTCTTGTTACTCTATACATGTGGAGCCATCACAGACTGCTGCAGCCTCAAAATGGTCCTTTTTTACCCCAAGTACATTAAACTATTTCCCTTAGGAAAAAATAAAAAAGAGAGAGAGCGCTTTTGATAAGACATATTCTGCCTCTTCTTGTGGAATATAGTAAGCCAAAGGCCTGGTATTTCTCTAATTAAATACTTAGTGTTATCAACACATGGCCTACGTGCAGGCAAACTACTATTCATGAGCCAGTCTGGCCCACTACCTGTTTTCAGGAATAAAACTTTATTGGAATACAGCTACATCCTTTCTTAATATACTGTGTATGGTTACTTTCACGCTACATCAGAGTTCAACAGATGTGACAGAGACCACCTGGCCTGCAAAACCAGAACTATTTCCTAGCTGGCCCTTTACAGAAAACATTTACTGACCACGGACTTCTACTGTTGTTATGCTAGCTGGCAAATTAATTGTAATATAGCTCTTCCAATATATCGTTCTTCCCATTGTTTAATTTCAATATAAGCAATTCATATCTAGATTTTTTGTATCTAGCTAATAGACTGGTTTATATTTTTAAAGGATTTCTGTTGTGAAACATAAAATAATGTTATTTTCTTAATAGTGATAGTTGAGTTCCAATATGTGCTTTTGGTGATATCTGTGTAAGTATGCTCCTAACTCTGAACTCTAAAATGATAATTCTGTTTTCACAGCATCATCCAGGACTACTGCTGTGGCTATGGCAAAGAGAATTTACTTCAGTGTCTCATAGCTGTCAGCTGCTTTGATTGCCAACAGCACATATGAGGTAGGGAAAAAAGGGAGGGTGCCGGAGAGGGAATTTTGCAGAGGAAGCACACTTCTTGAATTACTTTTTCCACATAAAAAAAAAAATATATATATATATATATATATATGGAAAAGATTCAAATATGAGAAAAACTGTACATTCTAAAATAGTAAAATTTGACTATATATGGAAAGAACATTTAAAAATATGTAATTTAAGAAGGTGTTAGTGAAAAGCACTTGGGCAGCGTGAGAAACAAACTCACCTGTCCAAACCCAAAGAATGGACTCAGAAAAGAGAGATTCCAGAGCAAGGTGGCTGAATAGGAATAGCTCCAGCCTCCAGCTCCCAGCATGAGCAACACAGAAGATGAATGATTTCTGCATTTTCAACTGAGGTACCAGGTTCATCTCACTGGGGAGTGCCGGACAATCGGTGCTGGTCAGCTGATGCAGCCCGATCAGCAAGAACTGAAGCAGGGTGAGGCATCCCGTCACCTGGGAAGCGCAAGGGGGAAGGGAATCCCTTTAGAAACTGAGAGACACAACACCTGGAAAATCAGGTAACTCCCACCCTAATACTGCACTTTACCAAGGGTCTTAACAAATGGCACACCAGGAGATTATATCCCACACCTGGCTTGGAGGGTCTCATGTCCACAGAGCCTCCCTCATTGCTAGCACAGCAGTCTGAGATCTAACTGCAAGGCAGCAGCGAGGCTGGGGGAGAGGTGCCCGCCATTGCTGAGACTTAAGTAGGTAAACAAAGCCTCTGGGAAGCTCAAACTGGGTGGAGTCCACCGCAGTTCAAGGAGGCCTGCCTGTCTCTGCAGATTCCACTTCTCAGGACAGGGCACAGCTAAACAAAACCTGCAGAAACCTCTGCAGATGTTAATGGCCCTGTCTGACAGCTTTGAAGAGAGCAGTGGATCTCCCAGCATGGAGGTTTAGATCTGAGAATGGACAGACTGCCTGTTCAAGTGGGTCCCTGACCCCTGAATAGCCTAACTGGGGGACATCTCCCACTAGGTGCAGACCGACACCTCACACCTCACATGGGGGGGTACACCCCTGAGACGAAGCTTCCAGAGCAAGAATCAGACAGCAGGATGTACTGGTCAGCAATATTCTATCTTCTGCAGCCTCTGCTGCTGATACCCAGGCAAACAGGGTCTGGAGTGGACCTCAAGTAATCTCCAACAGACCTACAGCTAAGGGTCATGACTGTTAGAAGGAAAAATAACAAACAGAAAGGACACCCGCACCAAAACCCCATCAGTACATCACCAGCATCAAAGACCAAAAGCTGATAAAACCACAAAGATGGGGAAAAAGCAGGGCAGAAAAGCTGGAGATTCAAAAAATCAGAGCGCATCTCCCCCTCCAAAGGAATGCAGCTCATCGCCAGCAACGAATCAAAGCTGGGCAGAGAATGACTTTGATGAGTTGAGAGAAGAAGGCTTCAGTCGATCAAAATTCTCAGAGCTAAAGGAGGAACTATGTACCCAGCACAAAGAAAACTAAGAACCTTGAAAAAAGAATGGAAGAATGGATAACTAGAATAATCAATGCAGAGAAGGTCATAAATGAACTGACAGAGATAAAAACCATGACACGAGAAATAGGTGACAAATGCATAAGCTTCAGTAACCAACTCGATCAACTGGAATAAAGAGTATCAATGACTGAAGATCAAATGAACGAAATGAAGCAAGAAGAGAAGTCTAGAGAAAAAAAAGGACAAAGAAATGAACAAAGCCTCCAAGAAATATAGGATTATGTGAAAAGACCAAATCGATGTCTGATTGGTATGCCTGAAAGTGAGGGGGAAAATGGAATCAAGTTGGAAAACACTCTGCAGGATATCATCCAGGAGAACTTCCCTAACCTAGTAAGGCAGGCCAACATTCAAATTCAGGAAATACAAAGAATGCCACAAAGATACTCCTCGAGAAGAGCAACTCCAAGACACATAATTGTCAGATTCACCAAAGTTGAAATGAAGGAAAAAATGTTAACAGCAACCAGAGAGAAAGGTCGGGTTACCCACAAAGGGAAACCCATCAGACTAACAGCAGATCTCTCGGCAGAAACTCTACATGCCAGAAGACAGTGGGGGCCAATATTCAACATTTTTAAAGAAAAGAATTTTAAACCCAGAATTTCATATCCAGCCAAACTAAGTTTCAAAAGTGAAGGAGAAATAAAATCCTTTACAGACAAGCAAATGTTTAGAGATTTTATCATCACCAGGCCTGCCCTACAAGTGATCCTGAAGGAAGCAGTAAACATGGAAAATAACAACAGGTACCAGTCATTGCAAAAACATGCCAAAATGTAAAGACCATCAATGCTAGGAAGAAACTGCATCAACTAACGAGCAAAATAACCAGCGAATATCACAATGACAGGATCAAGTTCACATATAACAATATTAACCTTAAATGTTAATGGACTAAATGGTCCAATTAAAAAACACAGACTCGAAAATTGGATAGAGTCAAGACCCATCAGTTTGCTGTATTCAGGAGACCCATCTCACATGCAGAGACACACATAGGCTCAAAATAAAGGGATGGAGGAAAATCTACCAAGCAAATGGAGAATAAAAAAAAGCAGGGGTTGCAATCCTAGTCTCTGATAAAACAGACTTTAAACCATCAAAGATCAAAAGAGACGAAGAAGGCCATTACATAATGGTAAAGGGATCAATTCAACAGGAAGAGCTAACTATCCTAAATATATATGCACACAATACAGGAGCACCCAGATTCAAAAAGCAAGTCCTTAGAGACTTACAAAGAGACTTAGACTCCCATACAATAATAATGGGAGATTTCAACACCCCACTGTCAACATTAGACAGATCAATGAGACAGAAAGTTAACAAGGATATCCAGGAATTGAACTCAACTCTGCACCAAGCGGACCTAATAGACATCTACAGCACTCTCCACCCCAAATCAACAGAATATACATTCTTCTCAGCACCATATCGCACTTATTTGAAACTTGACCACACAGTTGGAAGTAAAGCCCTCCTCAGCAAATGTAAAAGAACAGAAATTATAACAAACTATCTCTCAGACCACAGTGCAATCAAACTAGAACTCAGGACTAAGAAAATGAATCAAAACTACTCAACTACATGGAAACTGAACAACCTGCTCCTCAATGACTACTGGCTACAGAACAAAATGAAGGCAGAAATAAAGATGTTCTTTGAAACCAATGAGAACAAAGATACAATATACCAGAATCTCTGGGACACATTTAAAGCAGTGTGTAGAGGGAAATTTATAGCACTAAATGCCCACAAGAGAAAGCTGGAAATATCTAAAATTGACACCCTAACATCACAATTAAAAGAACTAGAGAAGCAAGAGCAAACACATTCGAAAGCTAGCAGAAGGCAAGAAATAACTAAGATCAGAGCAGAACTGAAGGAGATAGAGACACAAAAAACCCTCCAAAAAATCAATGAATCCAGGAGTTAGTTTTTTGAAAAGATCAACAAAATTGATAGACTGCTAGCAAGACTAATAAAGAAGAGAGAAGAATCAAATAGATACAATAAAAAATGATAAAGGGGATATGACCACCGACCCCACAGAAATACAAACTACCATCAGAGAATACTATAAACACCTCTACGCAAATAAACTGGAAAACCTAGAAGAAATGGATAATTTCCTGGACACTTACACTCTCCCAAGACTAAACCAGGAAGAAGTTGAATCCCTGAATAGAACAATAGCAGGCTCTGAAATTCAGTCAATAATTAATAGCCTACCAACCAAAAAAGTCCAGGACCAGATGGATTCATAGCCGAATTCTACCGGAAGTACAAGGAGGAGCTGGTACCATTCCTTCTGAAACTATTCCAATCAATAGAAAAAGAGAGAATCCTCCTTAACTCATTTTATGAGGGCAACATCATCCTGATACCAAAGCCCGGCAGAGACACAACAAAAAAAGAGAATTTTTGGCCAATATCCCTGATGAACATCGATGCAAAAATCCTCAATAAAATACTGGCAAACCGAATCCAGCAGCACATCAAAAAGCTTATCCACCATGATCAAGTGGGCTTCATCCCTGGGATGCAAGGCTGGTTCAACATATGCAAATCAATAAATGTAATCCAGCATATAAACAAAACCAAATACAAAAACCACATGATTATCTCAATAGATGCAGAAAAGGCCTTTGACAAAATCCAACAGTCCTTCATGCTAAAAACTCTCAATAAATTCGGTATTGATGGAATGTATCTCAAAATAATAAAAGCTATTTTTGACAAACCCACAACCAATATCATACTGAATGGGCAAAAACTGGAAGCACTCCCTTGGAAAACTGGCACAAGACAGGGATGCCCTCTCTCACCACTCCTATTCAACATAGTGTTGGAAGTTCTGGCTAGGGCAATCAGGCAATAGAAAGAAATAAAAGGTATTCAGTTAGGAAAAGAAGAAGTCAAATTGTCCCTCTTTGCAGACGACATGATTGTATATTTAGAAAACCCCATCATCTCAGCCCAAAATCTCCTTAAGCTGATAAGCAACTTCAGCAAAGTCTCAGGATACAAAATCAATGTGCAAAAATCACAAGCATTCTTATACACCAGTAACTGACAGAGAGCCAAATGATGAATGAACTTCCATTCACAATTGCTTCAAAGAGAATAACATACCTAGGAATCCAACTTACAAGGGATGTAAAGGACCTCTTCAAGGAGAACTACAAACCACTGCTCCGTGAAATAAAAGAGGACACAAACAAATGGAAGAACATACCATGCTCATGGATAGGAAGAATCAATATCGTGAAAATGCGCATACTGCCCAAGGTAATTTATAGATTCAATGCCATTCCCATCAAGCTACCAATGACTTTCTTCACAGAATTGGAAAAAACTGCTTTAAAGTTCATATGGAACCAAAAAAGAACCCACGTTGCCAAGACAATCCTAAGTCAAAAGAACAAAGCTGAAGGCATCACGCTACCTGACTTCAAACTATACTACAAGGCTACAGTAACCAAAACAGCACGGTACTGGTACCACAACAGAAATATAGAACAATGGAACGGAACAGAGCCCTCAGAATAATACCACACATAAGCCAAAATTGACAAATGGGATCTAATCAAACTAAAGAGCTTCTGCACAGCAAAAGAAACTACCATCAGAGTGAACAGGCATCCAATAAAATTGGAGAAAGTTTTTGCAATCTACTCATCTGACAAAGGGCTAATATCCAGAACCTACAAAGAACTCAAACAAATTTACAAGAAAAAAACAAAAAACCGCATCAAAAAGCGGGTAAAGGATATGAACAGACATTTCTCAAAAGACGGCATGCATACAGCCAACAGGCACATGAAAAAATGCTCATCATCACTGGCCGTCAGAGAAATGCAAATCAAAACCAAAATGAGATACCATCTCACACCAGTTAGAATGGCGATCATTGAAAAGTCAGGAAACAACAGGTGCTGTACAGGATGTGGAGAAATAGGAACACTTTCACACTGTTGGTGGGATTGTAAACTGGTTCAACCATTGTGGAAAACAGTATGGTGATTCCTCAAGGATCTAGAATTAGAAATACCATATGACCCAGCCATCCCATTACTGGGTATATACCCAAAGGATTATAAATCATGATGCTATAAAGACACATGCACACGTATGTTTATTGCGGCACTATTCACAATAGCAAAGACTTGGAATCAACCCAAATGTCCATCAGTGACAGACTGGATTAAGAAAATGTGGCACATATACACCATGGAATACTATGCAGCCATAAAAAGGATGAGTTTGTGTCCTTTGTAGGGACATGGATGCAGCTGGAAACCATCATTCTCAGCAAACTCTCGCAAGAACAGAAAACCAAACACCGCATGTTCTCACTCATAGGTGGGAATTGAATAATGAGATCACTTGGACTCTGGAAGGGGAACATCACACACCAGGGCCTATTATGGGGAGGGGGGAGGAGGGAGGGATGGCATTGGGAGTTATACCTGATGTAAATGACGAGTTGATGGGTGCTGACGAGTTAATGGGTGCAGCACACCAACATGGCACAAGTATACATATGTAACAAACCTGCACATTGTGCACATGTACCCTAGAACTTAAAATATAATGAAAAATAAAAATAAAAATAAAATAAAAGAATGGACTCAGAGATGGAGAACAGCAGAAGGGAGACTTTTAATGACAGTCTTCCAAGATCGGGTGTCTGGTGGGCAGGCACACCCAGCATGGTTACAACAAGCAATGTATCCCCTAGTGCTTGAATCCCTCCCCTGGTTCCTCATAGGCTGAGTACTATGGGGTCACAATCTTCCCAGACGTTGTCTATTGGTCATTGGGTAGGAGTTTTAGGTGTTTCTTTTCTTTGGGGTTGTCACTGCATTTTGTTGCAGCCCATAATGCATTGCAATCATAGTCAGTTCCGGGGCTTTTTAAGTATTTAACTTATGACCTAGGTAGTCAGGCAAGCTGAGAAGAATAGATAAAATGAGCAATTTTGCAGGTTAGTAAACTTTCATTCTAGACTAAACTCTGGTTCAGGTGAGGGCAGCTAAGGGATCCCCGACAAGCAGGTGCCGGCTATTAAAGCAGGGGCCTAGTATATTTTGTCCTTCTGTAGTTTGCGGACCTATGCCTACTCCAGGCACTTTGTCTTGGAAATGGACCACCATTTACATAATTACCTACAACTCCTTCCACTTTTTCTTTTTTCCCCTATATGTCCAATTTCCACATTTATTTGTGTGTTCTTTAGTGCTCAAATTGTTTTAAGAGCTGTTGACCGTCTTCCTCATAAGACAGCAGGTCTGAATTGGCATCTAATAGCAGTTGATATGTTATGGGCATTTGTTGATGACTGTTTCAATCAATTTTTGGGTTAATCCTCTAATACAAGGGATCATGCAATACCATAAAGCTGTTCGGACTTCAGCCACTATTATAAGGGATATTAGAACAGAAGCTATAATTCCTTTCCATTTCCTGAACTAACCTTCCAGCCAATCAGTAAATGGGTCATCAATTCTGGCATTTTCTGCCAATTTATTGGCTAGAGTTGTTAATGCTTGTAATGCTTTTGTGATGGTTCCATCTGGGGCAGTATTGTTGGGAAGGAAAGTACAACCTTTTCTGCCCAGCATAAGGCATACACCCACTTTCTCTGCTCGGATTATGTTTAGTGCAAGTCTATTTTCCTAGGTCATTCGGCTGGTGGCATCTAACTGGCTAGCCACTCCTTTGAGTTTCTGGAATATAGTTGATTCATCTGTGTTGATTATAACAGATGTAAGTAATCCAATCCACATTTTTATTAATAGTTGATCACCAGAAGACTGCTGACTCAAACCCAGCAGCTATTTGGTTTTGGGCCTTAAATTTATTAGTTACTCCTCTAGGGATTCCTATTAAGTCAATATAAATGTTGGGATCAAAAGAATTTGTTAAATCTCTCCAACTTCGGTGGCCATGTGGATTCTTGGGGATCTTATGAAATGCCAGAGTGATGGGAATGGCCAATTAAACTAAGGCACAAGACCTGGTCCAGTGGGACAGTAACAGGTCACAGAGGTTTCTTTTTCCACAATACCACTAGACATCAGCCTGGCGTATATAAAGAGCCAAGTAGTTGCCTTTGTTTAACTTACCAGTAACTTTTAGAATGTGGATACAAGTTGAGAGTTCTCCCACAGGCTTACTGAACTCTGCCCCCTGCCTAGAGAGGCAAGAGGAGTGGTTCATATTCCCTACGAAGAGCAAGGGGATTGCTCTAGAATCTGATCTCCACAAGGTGGGAAAGAGCAATGATAGACTTTTGCGAGTCTCATTTCCCTGTGCACCCCTGTCCTGGTGGAGTGAACATGTAATGCATTCCTTAGGGATTGGTATTCCATCCTTGGGGAAAGAGAACCACCTGTGCCTGAGGTCGACCAGCAGAGCATGTGTAACAGTAGCCCAAGAGCTAGTACCACAGATTTGACCCATGCAACCCAGGCACTTACATCTCCATATCCAGTCTCAATTTCTAAAGTCTGCCTTAGGTCAGTTATCTCAATTTTTTTTACTCTCTTAGGGACATTGCCTGGCATGTTAAAGGAAGTGGTGGGAACAGGAGTTATAATGAGCCCGGGTGAGCTCGAGATTACTGGTGATTAGCCTGAGAGCTAACCATCCTGTGGGGCCCCTTCCTGAGACAGCTATTCCTAATCCATACCTCCTTGGTTTCTGGTCTAGAGTAGCTGGGTTATTTATGGTTATTAATATATGATTGCATTCTAAATTTCCACAGTTAGATGGCATTGTGCCCTTATATAAATGTATCTTATCCTTTCAAGGTTTATTTTTGGATAAATGACTTACCCAGACTTGAAATTGAGTGATCCACCAGACTCCATTCCAGCTAGCACAGGGCTTTTCTGAGAGGGCCCAAGAGTGGCCTGTTTCAGGACATAGATATTTGTCTGCTTGTGACAACTGACTTTGGTTTGTTAAATTCACCCAAGGTAAGATTTGGCAGGCATCAAAGTTTATAGTTTGGGAGGTGGAGGTCTTAGTTTTGTTGACTATTAGTTTGATTGGATATTCTCCTTCTACTAGGCCCCATCCCATATTTGCATACCTCTCACCCTTGGTATTACGATTAATCCTAAACACATCCACCCTAATGGTGGAGCCCACTTATAGTTCCCTTCTAGTTTTTCTCAGAGTTAACTTTACGGGCTCCTCAGGTGATCCATACACTTCCCATTGGTCCTTTCACCTCCATTTCAGGTTCTCTTTTACCAGTCCCTTGACCCATGTGTAATGAGTCCACCATTTAGCTGTTCTCGATGATCAAGATCACTTGATAGGGACCTTCCCAGCTTGAGTGGAGCTTGTCTTCCTTCCGAGTCTTAATCAGCACCAAGTCACCAGGCTGAAAGTGATGAATCGATGAATCATGAACGCAAGACGCCGAGTTTGAGTCAGAAGTCCTCCTAACCTAAGGGATGACAGGGTAGAGAAGATGGCCAGTATATAATTTCTTAAAAATTGGTCTTTGGGTAGGGCGTGGTGACTCACGCCTGTAATCCCAGCACTTTGGGAGGCTGAGGCGGGCAGATCACCTGAGGTCAGGAGTTCGAGACCAGCCTGGCCAATGTGGTGAAACCCTGTCTCTACTAAAAATACAAAAAATTAGCCAGAGGTGGTGGTACATGTCTGTACTCCCAGCTACTCAACAGACTGAGGCAGGAGAATTGCTTGAGCCTGGGAGGCGGAGGTTACAGTGATCCGAGATCATGCCACTATACTCCAGTCTAGGCAACAGAGTGGGACTCCATCTCAGAAAAAAAAAAAAAGAAAAAAGTGGCCTTCAGTTTCTGTAATAGGAAAGTCTGTAGCCCTGCCTAAATAGGGGAACCCATATAATAACTTGTAGGGGGACAATCCCAAGTCTTCCCCTGGGGCTGTCCTAATCCTAAGGGGCGCAACTGGGAGACATTTGGTCCAGAGCATTTTAGTGTTTAACATTAGTTTGGTAATATGCTTTAGGAGAGTTTGATTCATTCTCTTTACCTTTCCAGAGGAGCCGGGATGCCAAGGGGTGTGGTAATCCCATCTAATGTGTAAACCTTCCATAATTTCCCTTAGCACCCTCGAGGTAAAGTGGCTCCCCTTGTCTGAATCAATATTTTCCACCAAGCCAAATGTGGGTATAATTTTTGCTGTACGATTATTTTGATGACATTCCCTGTGGTGGCAGTCAGGAGAGGGAAGGCCTCCACCCAGCCAGAGGGATTACTCGATACTTTAGTCTCCCTATTTTGGACATTTCTGTAAAATCTACTTGAATGCTTTGAAATGGTCTTAACCCGTGAGGCCTTTCTCTAGTAGTCTGTTTTCTAACTACCTTTTTGTTTATTCTTTGGCATGTCACACAACCTCCACACACTTGTTTAGCAATGGCATACATTCCTATACACCCGTAATTCTTGAGTATTGCATCACACATAGCCTGGGGACCCCAATGACTCCCATCGTGCAGAATGAACATAAGTTCTCTTATTATGGGTTTGCTTGTGATTTCTGAAGTTAGACTACCGGTTAGTTTATCAGTCTGAAGTTAGACTATCGATTAAATAGTCTAACTTCTTCCTCCAGTGAGGCTTGCTTGGCAGCTTCATCAGCAAGCCTGATTCCTAGAGCTTTTATAATGTTCCCTTTCAGATGGCCATTTACATGAACTGTGGCTACCCCTGCTGGAAGCAGGAGACTTTCTAAAACCTGTGTGATTAGTTCTCCGTGTACCAATTCTTTCCCTCTGCTGTTTTCTAGGCCCCATTGTGTCCAAATTTTTCCAAAGGTGTATACCAATCCATAGGCATATTTAGAATCAGTATACATAGTGTCCTCTTGGCCTTTAAGGAGCTTTAGGGCCTGGTTAAGAGCGTATAATTCACAGGTTTGGGCCGACCAGCCATTAGGCAATCTACCTTTCTCACATAAGGATTGTGTGTTTCCATCAGTGACAGCATAGCCATTATGTGTCTTGCCATCTATCACATGGGACGACCCAGTCACAAACAGCCTTATCCCATCATGTAGTGGAGTTTCTCTAAGGTCTAGGCTAACTTTTGCTTGATACTCTATGATATTTAAACAGTTATGGACTGATGCCTCTTTGTTTTTCTCTCCTTTTCATAGGAAACTGGTTGGATTCAAGCAAGTATCTGTTGTTAAGAAGAAATCATCTTTTTCTAGTACTACAGCTTCATATTATAGAATCTGGGAATCAGTTAACCATCTCCTAGATTCTTTTTGATTTAATATACTCCTCATCTGATGTGAGGCGCTCACTATCAGGACCCCGCCAAAGGTCAGCTTTCAACTCTCCTCCACCTGCAGGGCCGTGGCAGCTACTGGTTGCATACATTTGGGTTATTTTTGAGAGACAGGATTGAGAAACGTGGAGACAAAAGTAACAGGTTGCTTCTTCACCACCCCGGGTTTGAGTGAGCACCTGAACGGCCACACCCTGTTTTACTGTTACAAACAGATGAAAAGTTTTCTCTAAAGTTGGAAGGGCCAGGACTGGGGCTATAATGAAGACCTTCTTTAGAGCCTCCACTGCCTTCGTTTCCTCTGAGGACCATTGCAAGAGGTTGAGCTCCTTTTTTAGTAACTTACGATACAGAATTTTCATCCTTTGAGCATATGAGTCAATCCATAGCCTACAATAACCAGTTAGACCTAAAAATTTTCAGAGATTTTTCTTTGTCTTAGGCAGGGGCAGACCTACTATTCACGATATTTTTTTCTGGGTTTATCCTCTGCTTTCCTTCACTAATTAGGTGTCCTAAACAGTTAACTTCTTTTTTACAAATTGCGATTTGTTCTTGGAGACTCACAATCCCCTTTCCCCTAGGAAATTAAGCAGGTTTATGGTGGTTTCTGATACCTCAGCCCTCCATTCCCCAGAAATTAAATCATCCATGTATTGTAACAACTGGGTTTCTTTGGAAGACTGGAATTCCTCCAGGACTTTTTCTAAGGTATGACCAAATAAATTTGGGGCTTCTATGAAACCTTGTGGCAGCACAGTCCAGTGGCACTGTTGCTTTCTCCCAGTCATGGAATTTCCCCTTTCAAAGACGAAGAGGTCCCTACTCTTAGAGTCTAGGGGATATGCCCAGAATGTGACTTTCAGATCTACTACACTGAACCACTTATGTTCACAGGGTATTTTATTAAGGAGGGTGTCAAGGTTAAGCATCACAGGATGGAGAGTTGGGACAATTTGATTTATAGCCCTTAGATCTTGCATGAATCCATATGATCCATTGAGTTTCTTGACTGGGAGTATTGGAGTTGTTGTATGGTGACATGCAGGGTTCTAATATTCCAGCTTTAGTTAATCCCTCTATTACCAGTCAGGGACCTTTTCTTTCTTCAACAGGTGTGGGATATTGTTTTCTGCAAACCATTTTTTCTGGTTATCTGTAAGGGTGTGATTTCTAATCCTCCCCTGTTGTCTTCCTTAACCCACACAGGAGGATTAATTTTACTTTCTTCATTCTCTGTTAGGAGGCCCATTATTACTTTTATTTGTCCCTCCTCTACTCCTAATTCTAAACCCAGTCCAACAATCAGGTTTCAAGCCAGGAGGTTAGTTCCTGCTTTGGGAAGACATGAGAATGAATCCTTCCTTTGTTTTGATCCCAACCTAATTAACATTTTATTGAATATCGGAACCTGAAATCCCTCCGTCTTTATGCCTGATACTGTTAGCTTTTCCTTAGAGAGTTCTGTGCCCCTGGGTTGGTATATTAGGAAGGATCATGCTGCTCCACTGTCGACTAAAAATGTTGTTTCTTCTCCTCTGGGTCCCACCCTCAAGTTTTTCAAGGGTTCCTGGTGGGACCTACTCAAAAGGAACCCCTGATCCCTCTAATCCTCATCAAAATTCATTACAGGGATGACCTTCTCTTCCTTTTTTCATTCCAGACATTCTCTCTCAAAATGTCCTGGTTTCCCACATTTGTAACATCCACTTATAGTCTTAGGAGTTTTTCTGTATCTCCCTTCTGTCTTTTTGCTGAGACCTAGTGTTCTTTCATCTCCTTTGAGAGCAGTCTTGATCTAATCTCTTTCTAACTACTTACTTTACAGTGGAAACCATGCATTTTGACTTTTGTTTCTGTTTCTCTTATTGTCTTCTTACAAAAACCTTTTGAGCTTCCCTCGGTAATTCCTTTGGTTTCTCACTCCATCCATTAATCTTTTGTAGTTTCTTAGTAATATCAGGCCAGCTTTTAGTTACAAAATTAACCTTTAAAAGGCCTCACCAGCCAGGCATGGTGGCTCACACCTGTAATCCCAGCACTTTGGAATGCAGAGGTGGGTGAATCACCTGAGAACAGGAGCTCAAGACCAGCCTGACCAACATGGTGAAACCTCGTCTCTACTAAAAATACAAAAATTAGCCACGTGTGGTGGTGGGTGCCTGTAATCCCAGCTACTTGGGAGGCTGAGACCGGAAAATTGCTTGAACCAGGAGGCGGAGGTTGCAGTCAGCCAAGATTGCGCCACTGCACCCCAGCCTTGGCAACAGGAGCAAAACTCTGTCTCAAAGAAAATAAAAATAAAAATTAAAAGGCCCTTCCCCACTGGGTCCCTTAGTTCTAACCCTGAGTATTTTCTCATTTGATCCCTGAGCTTCTGCAGAAATACAGAGGGAGTCTCTTCCTTTTATTGTTGAATCTCAAATGCTTTTTAGACATTTTGTGTCCTAGGAGTGGACTCTTTAGTCCACCTAACTGGTTCCCTAAGGTCTTGCATTTGGGTCTGATTCCTGGGATCATTTTAATCCAATTCAGGATCCGTATTTGGGAATTTCTGCCCAGCTGGCAGGTCTCCTTGCCCTGGAGGATGCTGTCTTTCCCAAATGATCGTGGCTTCCCTTCTAATCATTCCCCTCTCTTCCCCAGTAAACAGGATATTCATGATAGATATCATCTCAGCCCAAGTATAAATATTGGGTCCTAAAAATTGATTTAACTATTCTGCCAAACCAAGGGGATCCTCTAAGAGTGGCCTCATTTCCTTTTTAAAATGTCTAACTTGAGGACTTGTTAAAGGCCCACTCACAAATCCAACCATTCCCTGTCCCACTGGGCCTTCTCTTCTCCAAGAGGGAACATATTAGACATCTGCTATTTAGAGGGAACAGGGAAATTCTCAGTGTCCTTCCTACATTTTTCTAGTTCAGATAAGGATTTAAGGGAACAGTGGGTTTAGTTCCTTCATGACCCCCAGATTTATCTCTCTCTGGCCTCCCTGTTTTCCCCAATCTTCCTGTTCCTTATTTTGTGAGCTGTATGGAAGGGGCAAGTGTGTTAGCAGATCCCAGGCCTTTTTATTGGGTGAAGCTATTTATTATTCCATTTATTCTTCTTTGAGGGCTAACATGGGGGCTAATTCCCTGATCCAACAGAGGGCATAACCTGTGAGAATGGGATTTTATCATTCACATAGAGAATTAAAACTTGGCCCACCCAATCCCCTTCTGAGCCAAACTTAGGCCAAAAAAACCGAAGATTTACAAATGAGTCTTTGGGCCAGATAAAATAGCAAAACTTTGTCATCTTTTCCTTTTCCTTGTTGCTGGTTCAGGGGTTGTCCCTCCAAACTTGCAGCATTCTCCCCAATGTACTATCTGGGGGAATGTCAGAAGGAGTTTCCTTAGTTCCCTCTTTCCTTTGTTCCCTAGCCCTAGAATTCCTATTTACCATTTTCAGTCAGTCTCTGTGTCTGAGCTTTTTCCTGTGTACTCACCATTCCCTACTGGAGGTTTCTTGCACACCCCAAGAATCACTTCGTCTGTCTCCAGCCGTTTCCCTCACAGGAGAATGAAACTGCAGATTGGGACTCTGTGCTTGCTTCTTATCTAAGATACGTCTCAGTCACAGACGACCTCTGAAAATGCCCAGCCACCAGGATGCCCGGACAGAGCAGGTCATCTAAATTGGGTGGTTCGCATGTCTCCTCTTACAGGAGTCCCACTCCACACAGGCACAGAGATCCCGGACAAGCCCCCAGTTTGTGAGAAACAAACTGACCCATTTAACCCAAAGAATGGACTCAGAGACACAGAGAAGAGCAGAAGCAAGATTTTTAATGATGGTCTTGCAAGATCTGGTGTCTGATGGGCAGGCACATACAGCATGCTTACCACGAGCAGTTTATCCCCTTGTGCACAGGTCCCTCCCCTGGTTCCTCATAGGCTATGGGGTCACAGTCTTCCCGGATGTTGTCTATTTGTCATCGGGTAGGAGTTTTGGTGTTTTCTTTAGGGTTGTTTGGCTGCATTTTGTTGCAGCCCATAATGCATTGCAATCATAGTCACCTCAGGGGCTTTTCAAGTATTTGACTTATGACCTATGTAGTCAGGCAAGCTGATAAGACTAGGTAAAGTGAGCTATTTTGCAGTCTAGCTAACTTTCATTCTAGACTAAAGTCTTTGATTCAGGTGAGGGAAACTAAGGGGACCCCAACAAGTAGGCACCGGATGTTAAAGCAGTGGCCTGGTATAGTTTGTCATTCCACAGTTTGCAGACCAAAGTCTACTCGAGGCACTTTGTCTTGGAAATGGACCATCATTTACATTATTTCCTACAGGCAGCAGCTCTCTGAAAGGAAAGACAAAGCGTAACAGCTGAGCAGACAGCAGACTAGGTGAGGTGGCAGGAAAAGGAGACCCACTGGGTAAGGAGACATTGGGTGATATGTGGCCCCAGGGAAGAATGAGAGAACACCCAAAGCTTCTATGTGCCAGTGAGAAAGACCTGGAGGCTAGCTGAGAGATAAATACCAGACCTGAAGCAGTGTTTAATTTGGAACATGATACACAACAGTGGGTGCTGGGTGAACTACACAAGCAGAACCTAAATAAAAATGGAATACCTCAGCAGACACCAGTGTTTGTGCATGAGATGGGGCAAGAAACATGTAAGCAAACAAGAACACACTAAGGACTAAATGGTGTTCCAAGTTTCCCAACTCCCAACATCATGGCTCCAGAATGACATACCAGGAAGAAGCTGGTAGGGTGGGGGTAGGCTGGAGTGGGGGTAAGATTGGGGAATTTTAAACAGACTCAGTTTGAATCCATAACACTAAATGTACCTAGAATTGACTGATATGCTTTTCTATATTACAAATAATTCAAGACTTAAAATGAAAATGTTACTTGGTGATCAAATAATAAATGTCTTGCCAGCTGAAGGATAGCAGAGGGAGGAGTGGAGAAGGAACTTAGTATGTATTCTTATTTTTCTCACTATCTTTTCAATACCTAACTCAAAAGTATTAAGACTTATATGCTACTGTATGAACTACTTTCTTAGTAAGGCAATGATAGGGGCCCTTTGTTCTTTCCATGTTTAGAAGTATAAAGTTAAATATATATATGTATACACACACACACACACACACACACATATATGCTCTAATGATGTTATTTTGTGCTACTAAATCAATAATTCACACATATTGATAATCATAATATAGAAAATAAACAAATTAGGTCTTTTGCCTTTTCATTTAGAAATGACTCCAGATGCTTATTCAAATTGCTTTAACTTTCGGCACATATGAACAGGCCTTAAAATGGTAAACTCATGTATACAAAAACTTTTAGTATTATATTTTACTGACAAAGAACTTGCTGAAAATGCTTATATGTCATATTGGATGACTAGAAACTCACATTCTTTATCAATTTTCCTTTTCTTAGGAAACTGAATATATTTGTACAAGACAAAACTGTATAATGATGATATAATTTTCCTTTCATAGCCCTTACAATATACTTAAATCTCTCTTTACCACTAATTTTGGCATTATTCAGTGGTTTATTTTTTATTTTATTTCTTTCAATTTATTCCAAATGAGTCTAAAATAGTATTTTAAAATGTCTAATAGACTATTCAGAAAGAAGGAAACACTCTCATAACAAATAGTATCTATAATTATGTCAGTGAAACTCAAATAGCAGTATCATCTGCTCCCTTAGCTACCAGATTTGAGGGCCACAGAAAGGTTGCCAGGAACCAGATATATCCAGACCAGGGTTAGATGTTTCATCTAATAGCAGGGATATTATCTCCTTAACTTGAGACTTTGTAAAGACAGGAAAAGAATTAGTAGTGAATGCCTGAACCTACTGTATAGGATGAATTATAAGCAGTGCACCTGACAATATAGCTTGCTGAGAATTAGATTGGGGTTTGCATGGAAATTGTGGATTAAATCAGAGAACTGGCATCTTAACAATACTGAGATTTTCCATCTGTGAATGGATATAACTATTTTTGACAGTGTTTCTTGACCTCTTTCCTCAAAAGTTTGCAGATTTCAGCATATCTCCTGCATTTATTTTGTCAGGTTTATACCTAAGTTTATACATTTTTTTGGTGTTAATGCAAAAGGCATTAAGTTAAAAAACTTTTTAAATTTTGATTGTTTATTGCTCTCATACAGAAATGAATGGATTTTGTATTTAAAAATACATGCTTTTAAGGTATATATTGAAATTAAACTTTTGACAAGATAAGGAACATAAATCTCAGTTTAGATTTAATTAATGTCATCTCTTATCCCTTCTGAGAAAGTAAAGTAAAATAGCTTATACTTGTGACTTTTCATCTCCTGTTTTGCCAATTGGATAGGAAACATTGTACTTTGATGTATCATTAAAAGTCATGATGAATGGAGATAGTTAAAAGTAGTAGTACTAATGGAGAAAGACAGTGAAGATGAGTACTTTTGTGAGTAATACTATTAAACTTTTAATTAATTGACTGTTACCTTAATATAAGCTATCCATAGAACTGTTTCTCATTCTCCACCCCCACTTCCTCCAGACAAGAAAGACAATAAAATCATGGAAATTTTGTCTACCCAACCTATAAATTCCAATAAATATTATATTTATACAAACAGTTGAAGCATCTCAAGACATAAACTATTTTAATTTTATTTTGATCTCACTCAACTTATGATTGAAGAGGTTTTCTTTAATGCAAACTACTAATTATTCTGAACATAAATTTAGCAGTCTGTAATATAGATCATTCCTAAGAAATGAAAATTTGAGGCAGCAGTAAAGGCAAAATGGCATAAGATTGGAATTTAGAGGCCTCCAGACAGCTGACACTTTCTAAATTTAATAAATACATGAAACTCTGTGGTTCTTTCATCCAGCTGAAATGACGTAGTGCTCATCAAATGTTACACAACATTCATTAGCATTATAGCAGTGGACATAGCAGGATCTTGCATTTTTAAAAATAATAGTTCTAGAATTGTTTGTAATCTCAAAAATATATATTCGTATCCTTTGTAAGACATTTGCTCTGGCAAAAAGACATTTATATATTAAAAAGCAAAGATTTGAGAAAGGATAATATAAACACATAATAAGCACAACTACAGATACATTTTTAAATGCTTAAAAGATCGTGTGGGGGATATAATAGCTTTGTTGTGGGAAAGAGAGACCATTACGTCTTGTGCCTTTAGTTGCTCAAAGTACATGCATACTTACAATGGGAGCATATAAAAAAGAGAGTAGATGTGGAGGTTTTAGTAAATCATTAGACAATTATGATGAAATTACTGTCTGCAATCGCAGTTTTTTAGGGATAGTGAAAATATCATTGGAATAAACTAAGATATCTACTAGGATTTGAGAAGTGAAACATAAAATGTCATTAGAAGTCATGTATTTGTTTCTTCAATAATATTTTTATTGTGCACCTGCTACGTGCTAGGGTCACGGTGTCATGCAAAGCACATATGGATCCAATATTGAAAAGCCTAAACATAATCACACCAGTCAATGAAAACTTGCCAAAAAATAAGTTACTTTAAATAAAAATACATATTTCTATGGAAGATAAAACAGAAATCTAACCTAATCTGGTGGCAAGGATCAAGAAAAGGCATCCTGAAGAAATGTAACTTAAACCACATCTTAAAGGTAGACAGGAGCTAACTGAATGGAAATGGCTTACCAACATTTTTCCACTGGTGGAGGTAGAAAAATGCTCTAACAAAGTTGCATTATAATTCCAGGTTTTATCCTGTTCTGCTGCAATAACCAGCAACCCTAAAATTTTAGTGGTTTATTACAACCACAGGGTTTTTTTTCCTATCACATTAAGTGTCTTTCATAAACCAACTGCACCTTTTTTTGTGTCATGACAATCTCAGAGCAGAGGGAGAAGACCAATGGTAGATCCAAAAGTTGTCTCTTAAATCCTATGTTTACAAGTGGCATACAATGCCATCACTCACATTGATTAGCCAAAGAAAACTACATGGCCAAGCCTTACATCTGCAGGGTCAATAGGTATAATCCTTCTACAGGGAGGGGAAGCAAATTTTGGAGAACAATAATGCAATTTACCAAAATTTCTAGTAATTTTAAAGTCTATAATATGCTATTTCAAAACACGGGTAAAAATATGTTTTGAGTTTCTAAATAACTTTCTCATTCTGACGTGTACCTTACCATTGGTAAAATGATTTTGATCATTGTCACTGTGAAAGGTGAGATTCTGATGCTAGAGACTGTGATATTGAGGGACAGATAATTTTTTTTCTTGCATTCTATTTTCTCTGTTATTATATTGCTATTATTCCCATACAACAAAATCTCATTTCTAACTCTTTCTATTTCTACTCACTTGATACAGAAATAAAGAGCATTTCTGGTATAGGAATCTTGAATTTCATACTATGTCTTATGCTTTTATAAAGGCAGGCCTGAGTGGATATCAAGTATGGACAATTTGGTTGACCAGGCTTCATCAGGGCATGGCTATTTGTTCCAAATTGCAGCCCAGTGAAACAAAAGGGATCTGGTCTCTTGTTATTGGCCATGTCCCATGGGCTTTTCAGTACAATCACAGCTTTCTTCGCAGTCCATGCTAATCTCTCCTTACACACTCAGTGCCATAAGATAGAAAGAATAATAAAATCCTTCCATTTTGGACATAACTGCATATTTCTCAGTGAAGGGAAGCTGATCCATAAGCTATATCTTCTGTTATTAGTTGCCATACAGACAACCCTTAAACTATGTATTATATTAAACACTAGAGTTCTTTTTTCAACTGGAATTTATGCCTTTCTCATGTCATTCCTTTGCTCTGAGTTCTACTTTTTGCCCTGCTTTTTCTTCTCTGCTTTCTAGGCCACATTTTCCAGGAGTCCATGTCAGCTGGCTTCCTCATAGTTTGTTCAGTGGCAGGCCCCGATGGAAGATGGAAGGGTGGGGTTTGGGAGGAGGAAGAGATGGAGAAGCACAGTAATCTCTCCCCTGGCTGTTTGCCGTGGCTAGTGTCTAGCAGTGGCTGCATCTCCTCTTTAGCACCAGCTCCAGCCAGGCAAGCCCACCAGAGTTTCAGGTGGAATCTCTCACCCTGCACTCTAGTACTACCAATGCTTCCTTTGTTTCTTCCAGTTTAGGGGATTTGAAGCTTCCTGTTGTTGCTAAATTCTAGGTTGTCTTACTATCCGCTGTTTGGATTTTCTACATGTCCATTACCTATATAACAATTCCTTATAGCCATTTCTATCTGTTTCAATTAAAGTGGTTTCATTTCCCAGCTGCATTCTGACTGATTAGTTACCCTAAATATCAATCATGGTCTATTCTTTTAACAGTACTACTTCAGCAGTATTAGAATTATAGTGTTTCACAATAACAAATCATCCATAATCATCACAAAGTGTATGGTAAGTTGGTCAGTTATACGGTAAAAACCATAAATTAAAATACATGTTCTATTCACTTTGATCTAAAACGTACATCACCCCGGTGTCAATATAACAACAGAAAATTTCTATTTTTCCTATTCTTTTATCCTATGTTGTCATTTATGAAGGTACCACTTTATACTTAAAATCCACTGTAACAGCCCTGATCGATAAACTGATCTAGTCTCTAATAACTACTTATTCATGCACTACACTACATAAGACTGACTACTACCTGAACCAATTAGGATTTACATGCTTCTTTGTAATCCAACTCTAAAAATACCGCAACTTTGGAAGACCTCAAGTTCTCTCCCCATGCATGGTGAGAGTCATCATATACATTTTACCAGAAACTTCAAATCACATGCTGACATCTCTCGAAGTTTGTTTGGACTCATAGGGTTTATTTATTTAGTAAATATATAGGCAACTTTTTATAGAATATTATAATAATCTCTACCTTGAAAGATGAGGAAATAAGAGCAAGCTTTATTTTTTTCTTAGTAAACAGCAACTTAATAATAAAAGAGCAAGAATAAAAACCTGATAGTGGCAAATATTTTTAATCTTCCCATTCTTGATAGACTTTGCCTCTTCGAGCAAAATATTTAAAAAGAGAGGACCCATTTCAGCATCTACTTTGCTTGAATATATCTGATATAAGATGTAACAGCCATAATAACAGTGGTTGAACAGAAACAATGAGGTCATGCACAAAATCTAACGGAAAAGGATAAGGTGATGAACAACATAAGGGCATTAGGCATTGTTTATGCAATGCAGGGTGTAAAGTATAATCTAATTTTGCCATATCCATCTCCCTTCACTCATAACTTCAGCACATTCCAGTTCACACACTGCAAGTGCCAACATTTCTGTGACAGAGGACTTCTTCTAGCTCCTGGAGACTCATTTCTGTTTGGGAAAAGGAATGAATGCTGGAAAATTAATGCCACCACCCCTTCACCCACATAGAGCACTGAACCAATGAGTCTTAAGAGTTGGTGTAGGCTGGGCGTGGTGGCTCATGCCTGTAATCCCAGCACCTTGGGAGGCTGAGGCAGGTGGATCAAAAGGTCAGGAGTTCAAGACCAGCCTGGCCAAGATAGTGAAACACCGTCTCTACTATAAATACAAAAATTAGCTGGGCTTGGTGATAGGTGCCTGTAATCCCAGCTACTCAGAAGGCTGAGGCAGAGAATTGCTTGAACCTGGGAGGCGGAGGTTGCAGTGAGCCGAGATTGCACCATTGCACTGCAGCCTTGGTGACAGAGTGAGACTCCATCAAAAAAAAAAAAAAAAAAAGAGAGAGAGAGTTGGGGTATACATTCCTTACCTCCTTTATCTTCCAAAGTTCCCTAGTGGAATTAAATCTCCAACTGTCCATAGTAGACAATCCTCCTTTATTGGCCAAATTGTCTTCTTTTTCTGCTTTGCAGTCTCCTAATGATAGCTCCTTCACATCTCAAATGAACACTTGCCCTTGAATCTTCATCTCAGGATTTCCTTCTGGAGCAACCCAAATTTAAACAGTTGGTACAAGAAGTTATCACTGCATCCAGATGTATGTGGTCATGGTGCCCTCATCAGATTGAGGACCTACAGAAGGCAAGTTATACATGAATCTGGTAGAATCCTGACATTGATTTCTGGAATTGTGGAATAAGGTCTATATCAGTATACAGGTCAAGTGGAAAACCCTGATATTGTATCCTTCTCAAGCCAAGATATTAAATCAGAATCGATACTGAATCTTTGATAAAATGGGAGATATTAGTGCCATCTTGAAAGTCATAAAAAATGCAGGAGTTGTGATCCCAACTTAATCCGCATTTGTTTCTGTACTCTGGCCTCTGAAAAACTGAGGTGAAAATATAATAGATGGTGATGAACCACCACAAGCTCAACCAACTGGTAGCCCCTGCCACAGCTGCTTGGCTCAATTTAATGTCTTCACTAGCATAGCTCAAAATGTGCTTTGGAATTTGGTGTTTAGCAGATGAATTATTTTCAATCACCATTGGAAAAATGGAACCAGGCCGGTCATGATGGCTTATGCCTTTAATCCCAGAACTTTGGGAGGCCAAGGCGGGCAGATCACCTGAGGTCAGGAGTTCGAAACCAACCTGACTGACATGGTGAAACCCCATCTCTACAAAAAATACAAAAATTAGCTAGGCATGGTGGCACACCTGTGGCCTCAGCTGCTTGGGAGGCTGAGGCAGGAGGATCGCTTGAACCCAGGAGGCAGAGGTTGCAGTGAGCTGAGATTGTGCCACTGCACTCCACTCCAGCCTGGGTGACAGAGTAAGACTTGGTCTCAAAAACAAACAAACAACAACAAAAAAAAGAAAAAGAAAAAAAAAAGGAAAAACAAACAAAAAAAGAAAATGGAATCAGAAAAACTCATTCACTTTTGAGTGCACTTTTGAATGCATTCACTTTTGAACTGATAGAAATATAGAGAGAGAAATATATATAGAAATATATAGAGAACTATGTTGAGAAATATATATATAGAAATATATATAGAACTATATAGAGAAATATATACAGAAATATATATAGAAATATATAGCGAAATATATACAGAAGTATATAGAGAAATATATATAACTGATATATATCAATTTTATATATATCATATATATCATATATGTTGTCTACTGTCACATGTAACAGTTAATTTTATTCAGACACTTCTCTTTAAATTTTGACATCAGAATTCATATATACAATATATGATATATATTATATATGACATAATATATGATAATATGTTATATATATTATATATATTATATATGTCATATATAAAACTGATGTGTGTGTGTGTGTATATATACACACACATATACATGTAACTTTTCTTTCTCAGGGTTATGTTAACTCCTTTGCTCTCAGTCATAACATAGGTTAAAAGGTGCTAAAGAAATGTAACATTTGATATTTTAGTTTTTTGGTATCAAAAATGTTTGGTATCTTTTTATGGTTGTTTAAGCTTTTATTATAAGCACTGTATATCACTATAAACATGATGGTTTATATAATCACTTTATATAAATCAGGAATATATACTGACAAGATTCTTGAAAAATTAAAATATGATATAATTCAGATGATTGCCTGTAACTTAGGAAAATAGGATAAAATTAGGATAGAATTTGCAGAAACACTATCAACACTATCATACACAGATTAAAGAAGTTCAGTTCTTAAAACAATTTGGATGATGTGCTATTGAAAACCATGATAGACGACTTGAAAATTGGCTGCAATGATGATAAAAATACGGATGTCAAAATTTAAAGAGAAGAGTCTGAATAAAATTAACTCTTACATGTGACAGTAGAAAACACTCTTTCTACAGCAATTTATTACATAATATAATATTTTAAAATATGTATATAACCATATTTAAGCTAAGCATAATAGGTACATATGTGACTATTTAATCAAATTTGTTTAAAAAATGTATATATTCAGGTTATCCATGGTAAGCTATTTCCACACATCTAGCTGGCTCAGAAATGATCCAGCACCATTTCCTCAAGTGAGCTTTTTGCCGCCAGGGTGTCTGTCTCAGACAAGTTCAAGAGCCACTGTTCTATATTTGGAACCACTACTCCCATTTGACTCACAGACCTTGTTCTGCTCTGTGATTTGTAATAGCAAGATCTTTGCCTTACTATGATTTTTTTCTTCACTTTACAACAAATCATTTTTGCTCTGGTCTTCTTTGTACCAATCTTTCCTCTACCCTGTCTATTAGGCACTTCTGTACACATCTCAAAACTTACTGTAAATATAATACAAGTATAATTATAAATATTATTTAATTTTCCCCAGGAACTTCCACAAACTTATATGAATCTCAGCTTTAGCCCAAAGGAGAAAGGTATCTGTTGTTATACTATTTGTTTAACCATTTCTTTATTTTGGGCTTTCACTTTGTTTCTGATTGTTTGTTTTTATAAATAATATTATGAGAAATAATTTGGTACATAAATTACCCTCTCCATTCCTAATGCCTTCTTTCTGAATAGATTCCGGAACCTGACAATAGCATTAGTTTAAGAACTTGATATTTTCAACCATATCTATTTTCATTTTCATTTTAGGCAAATACGCTTTTATAATTATGTCACTATGGCTATTTCATTTTTCAATTAATAAATTGGTGACTAGTCATTTTAGATAAATTATATGACAATTAAAAAGTGAATAATTGTCTCTTATTGATTATTTGAAATTACTGTAAAGCCAAAGTTGATTTTCCTTTGTTAATTAAAGCCCACACAACCCTTCCAAACGAAAGGGAATGGACAACAATATTCAAAGGATAAATTTCTGGTCAGGACAAGACCGTGATATAAAGCTGTGGATCCTCTACAAGTTTCCTCATTAAAAACAAAACAAAAACAACTAAGCAACTAAGAGAGAAAATGAAAAAATATGTATATTCATAGCTATCTTTACCAAAACTAGTTGCAAAGCTTCCTCCACAATGCAGAGTAAGTTTGAGGGAGGCCAGACTAAGGATAAGGATAGAGACTGAGACAGCCTCTATTAATTATTTCTCTCATCGTGAAACACGGGTGAAGAGGTAATTCATCACAGGTGAACAAGCGATTCCCAGCAGCGTTCAGAAGAAGTGTTCTTTTTGTACTTCAGGAAGACTTTATTAAACTTTATTAAAGTTATCAAAGATACTATGTTTTGAGTTGTATTTGTTCATATAAAGAGCAAATAAGAGACCCAAAGTTAAGCAAAATAGTGCAGGATCCACTAAAATACCCACGGCCTTGATAGAATAATCCTCCATATACCTTATAATACAGAGAAAGGTTATATACCTTTGAAGCCGCCATGTTGTTACAAATAGAAAGAATGCAGGGAAAAAAATGACCCGGCAAATAACAAAAGATTAAGGGTATGAACAACATAGAATTCGTCAACGAAGTGAAGGGTCAGAGGGTACACTATAGCAAGAAGGTAACAATGAATTACAATCACTGGTTTAAAAGCATTTGCAGTAATAACAAAAACCACACAGACAAAGAAACACCTTTGGAGCCAGAGTATATGGGGGACAGAGGATGGACCCAAAGAGAAGAAAGATTTGAGTGCAAATTTGGTTTCTGACTACTCCTGAGTGCAGACAATTTGGCAAGTTACTTAACCTATCTTCTTTACATCTGTAAAATGAGACTTATACTGTCTAAGAGAATTAAACAATTACCTGAGCTAATATTTCTGGAAGGTGTATCACAGTGGTTGCCATATCATAATCTTAATAGCTATCATATTTTACAGTCCTTTCTTTTGAACAGTGCATGAGAAGCACACAATAAAATCTAGCTACTCTTATTGTAAAACAATGTATCACTAAAGTACTAACTTTTAAAAAATTTAAATTGCAGAAATACCAAAGTCCACTAAATCCTTTCTACCAGGAGACGTTAATAATAATTTTAAACAATATTATTAAAATGGAAAAATAAACCTGGATTATTTAAAAAATTATATTCTAAAATATCCAACAATATACATGTAGAGAATTGTATAGGGGGTTATTAAGTGTTTATTGAACTCACTACAGGTATAAAAATTTGTATAAATGCTGTTTCTCCTGCATATTTATTTGTGCAAACATTTTAAAACACTTTACACTTAACATTTCTAAAGTTAGTTTTCCTTACTTTCCATTTGCTTAAAATTTTAATAAAATGTAATACTTTAAATTAATTTAGTGCTATTTTTTACCAAAGCTATCTTTACAACCTTTAAAATAAACTTTTAAAAGCATAATTTTATCAGTAAGCTGTGCTCTTTTGTTGACAAAAGAAGAAATCAAATATGAATAGGAATGAATAAAATTGGAACTCGGAACAGGTAACACTTGAATGGTTTATAAATTTCATGTTTTTCCTCTAATATTGTGAAATACATCATTCATTTAAGTATCTCATAACATGGGGTAACAAGTCATATTATGAGATGCTACAATGAAGAACAAGTTTTATGAGGTGTAAGTCAGTTGGTAGCATTGTAGTTTATACAATGGATGAGGAAAGGTGTTTCAAATCTTTTAGGCTTTCATACCCTCAGTCTGTCATTTACTAATACAAAATTTAAAAATCAAAGCAATATGCTGAGAGAAAAAGATAGAGACTGCTCCTAATGTCTATGAATGAATTACCTGAACACTGAATTGCATATGATCTGATATTTCTCTTTAAAACTCTTCAGTCACCTCTAATGAACCTTTAATAATATGAAACTTCTAGTAAGAAATAAGACAATAGCAGGAGAGGAAAACATTCCTTTGGTAAATATGGCAGAGGATAAATTCAAATTCTTTAGTTTCACATTTTGAAGTCTAAATACTGTCTCTAACCTTGGTTTTACCATAGAGTTTTTCATCAAAATACTTCTCAATGTTCTATGAACACACCTTGCTTGCATTATTATCATGTGTACTCTTCTCTTCACTGCCCTTATCCTTCTTTGATGTGCCTTTTCTAGAGCTTCTTATTTTCATGAAACTTTTCAGATAATTGCAGTGATTCCTTACTGTGATTCCTCCATTTTTGGAATTCATAGAAATTATTTACTTCCATTTCCTTCTCCCTAGTAGCCCTTTTCTTTGGCAAGACTAAGCCTAAAGGCAAACAAGAAATATCCACATGCAAAGGAAAGAAAAAAATTACATACCACTACCCACACACATTTCAAGTCTCTATTTGCATGAAGTCCTTGACTGATTCCACATATACCATAGGATGTTTCTATTACTTCACAACTTCTCTTGTTCCCATTTTTAGGCAAACACACACACAAACACACAAAAGCACATATATGAACACATCCACAAACACTTTTGATTTTTTTCATGTTAGTTTTGCTTTTACTAAAACTACACACAAAAGGCATAGTGGAGTATATAATTTTTGATCTTAGATTTGTTTGCTCAATGTGTTTTGAGACTCAGTCATGTTGTTATATAAATCAACAGGCATTTTCACTCCCGGGTAGAATTCAATTGTATGAGTATACTACAGTTTGTTTATCTACTCTCCAGCTGATAGCCATTTGACTCTTTGTCAGTTAGGAGCTGTGATAAATAAATTTGTTACAAATATATCTTACAAAAGTATTTCTATGTATTTGTAATTTTATTTCTTTGGGATAAATACTTAGTGGTATAATTGTATCGTAATATAAGTGTATATATTTAACTTTATAAGAAAATTGGAAATTGTTTTTCTTTCTTTTTTTGTTTTTTTGAGATGGAGTCTCGCTCTGTCGCCCAGGCTGGAGTGCAGTGGCACACTCTCGGCTCACTGCAAGCTCCTCCTCCCGGGTTCACGCCGTTTTCTTGCCTCAGCCTCCCGAGTAGCTGGGACTACAGGCTCCCGCCACCACGCCCAGCTAATTTTTTGTATTTTTAGTGGAGACGGGGTTTCGCCGTGTGAGCCAGGATGGTCTCCATCGCCTGACCTCGTGATCCAACCGCCTTGGCCTCCCAAAGTGCTGGGATTACAGGTGTGAGCCACCGCACCCCACATGGAAATTGTTTTTCTATGTAGTTGATCCATTTTAACTCCCACCAGCATTATATAAAAGTCCCAATTACTCTGCTTCCTTGTCAACATGCGGTCTTATTTGCCTTTAATTTTGTTCATCCTATTGATTATGAAACGGTCTCATGGTTTTAATTTGCATCTCTCTAGATCTAATTAAACTAAAGAGCTTCTGCACAGCAAAAGAAACTACCATCAGAGTGAACAGGCAACCTACAGAATGGGAGAAAATTTTTGCAATCTACTCATCTGACAAAGGGTTAATATCCAGAACCTACAAAGAACTCAAACAAATTTACAAGAAAGAAACAAACAATCCCATCAAAAAGTGGGCACAGGATATGAACAAACACTTCTCAAAAGAAGACATTTATGCAGCCAACAGACACATGAAAAAATGCTCATCATCACTGGCCATCAGAGAAATGCAATCAAAACCACAATGAGATACCACCTCACACCAGTCAGAATGGCGATCATTAAAAGTCAGGAAACAACAGGTGCTGTACAGGATGTGGAGAAACAGGAACACTTTTACACTGTTGGTGGGACTATAAAGTAGCTCAACCATTGTGGAAGACAGTGTGGCGATTCCTCAAGGATCTAGAACTAGAAATACCATTTGACCCAGCCATCCCATTACTGGGTATATACCCAAAAGATTATAAATCACGCTGCTATAAAGACACGTGCACACGTATGTTTATTGTGGCACTATTCACAATAGCAAAGACTTGGAACCAACCCAAATGTCCATCAATGACAGACTGTATTAAGAAAATATGGCACATATACACCATGGAATACTATGCAGCCATAAACAAAGATGAGTTCATGTCCTTTGTAGGGACATGGTTGCAGCTGGAAACCATCATTCTTAGCAAACTATCACAAGAACAGAAAACCAAACACTGCATGTTCCCACTCACTGGTGGAAATTGAACAATGAGAACACTAGGACACAGGAAGGGGAACATCACACACCGGGGCCTGTTGTGGGATGGGAGGAGGGGGGAGGGATAGTATTAGGAGATAAATCTAATGTAAATTATGAGTTAATGGGTGCAGCACACCAACATGGCACATGTATACATATGTAACAAACCTGCACGTTGTGCACATGTACCCTGGAACTTAAAGTATAATTTAAAAAAATTGTACATTTTTAACATTTTTATAGATATTTTAATGTTCTCTTATATGAGATGACTCTCCACACTTGTGAGCACTTTTGAACGTTGGGTTTCCAGCTTTTTATTAATGATTTTTAGGAATTCTTTATGTATTTTGTAAACAAATCTTTTGTCAATTACATGTAATGTGACTACAGTCTCCTAGCCTGAGGCTTTCCTATTTATTTTATCTAGTGGTGAATTCCAGTGAGCAGAAGTTTTAAATTGTGGTAAAATTCATTTTTTCCTCTTTCCTTGTATAATTAGTGTTTTCATGGTCTTACATAAGAAAGCTTTGCCTCCTTCAGGATCATATAGGAATTATTTTATGTTCAAGAATCTCTTATTTTCTGTAGTTTTACGTGAATTATGAGGTAGAAGGTAATTTTCTTCATTCATTTATTTATTTGTTCCTCTTCCATTAATTGCAAAAGCTCTCCTTTCCTATTGAATAGTGGTGAAGCATTTGACAAAAATAAGTAAATCAAATATATGTGAGTCTATTTCTGGATATTATTCTATTTATCATGCATAGATTTCAAAATTATTGTTTGAAGTCAATGAAGAGGGATTCAAAATGAATGATACAAGTTTCAACCTCATGGAGATTGAAAAAGAAAAGAAAATTGAACTCAAAATTAGCCGAAGGAAGAAAATAATAAAGGTGTATTAGTCAGCTTGGACTGCCATAACAAAATACAGTAGACTGAGTGACTTAAACAACAGAAATTTATGTCTCACAGTTCTGGAGCCTGGAAGTCCCCCATTAAGGTGACAGCCAGTTTGGTTCCTGGTGAAGGCAGTTTCGTGGCTTGTAGGTAGCCACCATTTTGTTGTGTGAAGACATTGGCTTCCTTGTTGGATGAGAACACAGAGAGCATAAATGAGCGGGAGGGAGAAGGCAAGCTCTCTGGTATCTCTTCCTCTAGGGACACAAATCCTATCACAGAGCCCCACCTTCATGACCTTACCTAATCCTAATTTCCTGCCAAAGGCCTCACCTCCAAATACCATCATGTAAGACATTAGGGCTTCAACATACACATTTTGGAGGAACACATACATTCAGCCCACAACAAAAGGTAAAAACAGAAATGAATAAAACAAAACATGAACAAAATATTTAAAAGAAACTTCCAAAGCCAAGTTTGGTCATTTGCAAAGATTAAGTTGACAAAATCCTAGTAAGATTTATTATGAAAAAAAATTAAGGGGAGAAAAAAGGGAAAAAGACCAGTTACCAATATCAGCAATGGGCATCAGAATATCATGACGTACTTGAAAGTCATAGGATAATAATATTGTGAACACTTTATACCTAAAATTTCAACATCTTAGATTAAATGGACACAAATTTTAAAAGACAGATTTTACTTACACTTATTTTATTTGTTTTCTATTGACATGTAACAAATTACCACATATTTGCTGGCTTAAAACAGCCTACTTTTATTTCACAATTTCCATGGATCAGGAGTCAACAAGGTACAGATTACCTAGGTCAGGTAGGTGCCCATGCTCTGCAGATGCTTTGAAGCTCTCTGCTTTCTTCTTCTCTGTTGTCTAGTCCCTCTTTTAAAGGGTTTATCTAACTACATCAGCACCACAACCCCAGCCCAGTGATATGGGAAGGGGGCAGGGAGGTGCTGGGTAGAGAAGGGTGGGGTACCTGGTGAGGGTCGCACCCTAGGGCCTGTGCCCAAGGACCTAAGTGAGAAGAGGCACTCCTGTTTTTTATGCCTGAATGTTGCATTTTCCAAGACCACTCTGGCCCACCACACCCCCATTCCTGTGCGCATATAAACCAAAGACCTTAGCAGGCACACACACAAGTGGCTGAATGTCAAGTGGAGCAGAGGAGCAGAGTGATAGAGAGCAGCAGGGGAGCATGGCAGAGAAGGAGTGAAGAGGCATCTGAACGTTGTGAGGAGTTCGGCCAAGAAAAACTGATCTCCAGGGGAAGATTATCTCCCCCACCCCTCCACCTTCTGGATCCCCGTCCATCTCCCTGAGAGCCAGCACTCAATAAAACTTCGCAATCATCCTTTGAGCCTGCATGAGATCTGATTCTGGGACATTGGGCAAGAGCTCAGGATACTGAAGGCTGCACACTGACCCTCTGCCCTTGCGATAAGACAGAGGGTCCATTGAGCTGATTAACATTTAAGCTGCCTGTGGACGGCAAAGCTGAAAGAGCTTTGTAACACTGAAGTTGCAGGCACACACCCCTAGACACCACCTCAAGACGGACAGCCCAAAGCACTCGCCATGGCTTCTGCACCTGCCTGTCTGCATGCTCCCCCTGGTGGTTTGAGCTTAGGGGCAACAAAACAGTGAGTCACACTCCTGTCAAACATCCTGCAAGGGGAATCAGGAAACTCTCCCATTTCACCAGGAAAATCTCCCTTTTGACTATCATAAAGCCAAATGATTAAGGGCCTTAATTGTATCTGTAAAATTATTTCACTCTTGCAATATAACATAACCTAGTAACAGGAGTGATATCCAATTATATTCACATATCTTTCTCATACTCAAAGAAGTAGGGACTGTACACTGCGGAGTGAGAATCTCAGAGTCATCTTAGAGTTCTGTTTCCTCCAGTGATTAAAAAAAAAATCTGGAGAATCATATTGCATGAAAAGTATTGAATTAATTATCAAAAACTTTATCAAACAAAACACTCCAGTTCAAGATGACTTTACTGGTGAAGCCTATTAAACATATAAGTAATAAATAATAACAACTTTGAACACACAGTTTCAAAAAGTGAGTTGGGGGAAAACTACTAAATTATTGTAGAGCTGGTCAGCATAATCCTGATACCACAATCTCATAAAGATATCACCAAAAAGGCATTTGTCAATATCTTACATTAAAATAATCATAAATTACATGTCCAAATAATAACAAATCAAACACGGTAATATCGATTGGTTGCAGTACTTCATAACATGTTCTAATACCTCCTTAGACAACCTCCATTTCTAGTCTTCAAATTTTCCTTGTCTATTCTTAGGCATTTATTTTCCATACCATATTTAATATATTTTTATCAAATTCCAAGAGGAATTTGGCTTTTCTTAAATGGCTTTTCCTACTTGGAATAGTGGCTTTTCCTACTTGGAATTATGTTAAATTAACACATTAAATTTCGGAGAATTGACATTTTCATGTTTTGGATTTTACTTTCAAAAATATCATATGGGCATTTATTTGTTTGCTTTCATAAACCTGTATAAAGTAATAGTGTTCTTTTATCCTGATAAACTATGTTATAATTTTGTGAATATTAGAAATGGAGTTTTCTTTTTACTTCATTTTGTTGATTTTTATTTTTAAACTAAGGAGCATTATAATTTGTATGTTTATATTTTATCCTGTTAATTCATTAATCAACTTATTCTCATTTTTTCTAGATAAACGAGTCTATCCAAAGAATAAAAACAGTAGTGGAAAAAACTTCATCTACTTTTTTCCAAAGTTTGTAGCAGTTTCTTGACCCATTGTATTTGCTGTAATCTTCAACACAGTATTGGAAGCCAGTAGAGATGAAAGGCTTCTGTCTCTATTTCTTATTTCAAAGAAAATAATTTGTTTTGTTATTTTAGGTAGTAAGGGATGTTTGTGTTTGATTATTAATTATGTAAGGTTTTATCACTATGATAAAATCATCAAGAAAAAATGTTAAATGGCTAGGTTATTTTTTACAGACCAAATCAAAGTTTGCAATGTATATGTAAGTAAGAGAAAAAGAGATTATATTTGAAAAAAAAAATTTGTTAAAAGATGAAGCCCACAAAATATCCTTTCTTCCTCTTTGTGTACATTAAGGGCATCTAGTGTTTTCATTCTCCTAAATAACATCATATGCATATTTCTACTCCAGCTTTTTATTAGATACTCTTGTAATCGTAACTATGAAGGATTAATCAAGAAAAGAAAATGTCAATGTCCTTTACACACTAATGCAATAGGGAAAAAGTGAATACAAAGCAATAATGCATTTAAAGGTCTAAATTTGACATTTATCAGAAGCCTGACTCTGTGAGAAGTAGAGAAATGTTCAAGAGCACAACTAATATTCCCTTATTTGAAGGAAGATAGCAGTGATAATATAAACTAGCACAGAGCAAATGGAACGTAAATGACGTAGAAAGAAAGAATTATTGGGATGTAGAGGAAAGAATAAGGCATCATGATATTTTGTGACTTAAACTGAATCCTGATGAAAGGGTGAAGTTGGATTAGTGGTTGTCGAGCTGTGAGAAAATCCTTATGGGCTTGTTGCCTTGTTTTGATCAACATGAAAGCGTTGTCTTCACAATAGCTAAAGACACACACGGTTCCATATCTGGAGGACAAAAGATACGATGGAACCTATTGGAAGAGATTATGTCACAAAGAAGAGCAAGAAGAGAAAATTGCTGGATGTAAAAGGAAGAAGGTTAAGTAAATTGGGCACTTGTGAAGCATAAAAATAACGTTATAAATATTGTTCTTACAAGAGGAAAAGGCAGTTAATTCCACTTAATTCCTAGGATTCTTCCTAAAAGTATAAGGTTTGCTTCCTGGAATAGACAGGCTTTGTCTCAGAACAAAATGTGAGCGATTTTGCAGTGAATAGTTCTCCTTCAAAAACATCATGGTGCACCCAAGCAAAGTGAAGTATCTATGGACAGATTTACAGACACTGAGGTATACTTATACTATAATAATGATTGAGTTGTTGGCTTGCTAATGACTTCAAAAGTTTGTAAGTCTTTCTTGTGTGCCAGCCAAAAACATAATTAATTGAAAGCTCATTGTCAACAGAATTAATAATCACTTAACTTAGTTGTTTGTGCCTTCTTTGAACACTACCAAATGTGCAGAGCAGCAGATTCTTCAAAGGGTTAACTTTTACGTGCTGCCTGTATGATCTATAGATGGTCTTTAAAGAATCAAAGATGTCTTTATCTTCTCTTAGAAGCTAAAGGAGAAATCATAATTGTTTTATAGGTACTATATATGTGAATTAGCTTATGAGAAACTCCTCAGCCAAGAATAATGAGGTCCTTATTTCACAAGAAGATCTCAAAAAATAAGAAGAGAGAAAGATGTTGAACAGTTGTTTTTAAATTGTATAATTGCTCTATATACACAAAAGATATGATGGAATATTTCCTTTAAGAAGAATAAAATATGCTTAACAATCTTGGACCTCTATTCCCAAAAGATATATTGTACCAAGAGCGAAGTGGTGGCAAACTAGCAAGAGTTGATGTGGATGAATTTTAATCCATTCTAGACAAAAATGGGGAAGGTGGAGGGAGCATAGGGAAAGTCTGGAAGTAAGCTGAAGATGTTAGAGATGCAAAACCAGAGGCAAGTAGAGCAAGATCAAGAAGGTTCTGACTCTAATGGTGAGGATGTAAAAATTACCTGGACAGTAAATGGTGGTATTAATAAATTCATGCCTTCTGTAATCTTTGGACTCTCTTAATTTTTTCATCTTATTCCTCCTTTTCAACAACTAGCTGATTCTTCTTTCCAGATACGGGAGGATGAGGGTTTGGCTGGCAGTGGTCAAGGAGGATAGTAAAATGCAAAAAAAAAAAGTAGTTGGGAGTGTTGTCCTGGTCCTTCTCTTCTCATTAACCCACATAGGATAATTAAATGTTTCTCACCATTCAGATCTCAACTCTAAGTTCACTCCCTCAATGTGACAAGTGACTAGGTCTCTATAACTTGCTGTATGGATTCCAACATTCCATCATTGCAAAGGCAATGATCTATTATAGTATGAACTGTTACAGTTACAGTTTGTATTTTGGGTAACCTTTTGACTGATGTCTTTCTGCCCCTTTAGTCTATATGCTCTTTGAGAGTAGAAAGCATGGTTCTTTTGCTTAGCACCTCATGTAACACCTAACTTATAGTAGGTACCCAAATATTTTTGAACAAAAGAATGAATGTAGCAGTGAAATTCCATGAGAAGTATTTAGACTTGTTTTTTCATAATGTATAAACTTTTCTATTGATAAAGTACTGAATATAATTGAAAACATAAATCTCCCATACTCAGTATGGAACTTGAAAGTTTGGTCAGAGATGACTGATGAACAGAATTTCTTTTAATTTAAACATTCCTGTTTTGCTTGATGTGGTTTCCATTTTATCTAAATAAAAGTGATAATTCAATTTATGTGTGTAGCTTATAAATAAAAAAATTGCCATTCTCTAAAAAGTATTAAAAAAGGAATGTCGAATGAGACAATGAATGAATCAAGAGTGTAATTTGGAAAAATATTCCTATTTAGGGTAATGGAGAAAAAAGGTAACATTAGCAAAGAAGATAAGAAAGAAATATTAAACAGTTAATAACAAGACAATTGTGTAACATCATTAATCAGAGAGGAAGCATCTGAGGTCTTATTAACTTCACAAAAAGGCAAAGAAAATAAGTGTTCATTGGGCACCTGCTACTTGCTGTGCTTTGCAGGCACTTTACTAAAACTTACATAAGTCTCACGATTACTATTCTTCTTCTTTTTTTTTTTTAAATCAGATGAGGTAGCCGCCTATCAGAAAACTTAAATAATTTGCTTGCTGCGATAAAGCAAGTAGACTATGAATTTTAAAGTCAGACTTAGGTTCAACCAGAACTCATTGTCATGGACATTCTATCTCTTTTTAAAAATTATGCAGCTCTATAATTTTTCAAAAAGCTTAATAATATCCCTATCAACTCCTGTAAGAACCTTTCCAAAAAAGGATATACAGCTGCTGTATTTATAGAGATTGGTAGGAAAATAAATAGATCAACAGGAGGTAATATACTGTGCGGGAATTTGGAAAGGAAACAGCCTGTGCCTCATTCCTTTCCTATCGGGGAAGCTTAGGAAATGAGAAACCTCAACCAGTTCTCATTTGTAAATATGCTATTAACCTTGGCCCAGCCCCTCTTACTAATGTGATACTGTACTTACATAGAAAAGAGGAGTCCCAGGGCCGGACGTGGTGGCTCATACCTGTCATCCCAGACTTTGGGAATCTGTGGCGGGTGGATCACTTGAGGTCAGGAGTTAGAGACCAGCCTGGCCAACATGGCAAAATCCCATCTCTACTAAGGATAAAAAATAAAAAAATTAGCTGGGTGTGGTGGCACGTGCCTGTAATCCCAGCTACTCAGGAGGCTGACACCGGAGAATCACTTGAACCCAGGAGGCGGAGGTTGCAGCAGTGAGCCTAGATCTCGCCACTGCACTCCAGCCTGGGCAACACAGTAAGACTCTGTCTCCAAGAAATAGAAAAAGAGAGAGAGAGAGAGAGACAGAGAGAGGAGTCCTTATCTAATAAATAGTTGTATCAGGATATATTCAGACAGCCCAGACTGCAGTATTGTAAATGAAACTGGCATTGCCAATTTATGCTGCAGGGCTGCCTGGAGAATGCGAGCTAGTGAGTTACATATTAACAGAGTATAAAAAGATGTTTCCCCCAAATTAAAGTGGAATTTTTTGTGAGTTATGTTTTTATGTGTCTTGTTCCAAAAAATTCTGTTATTCTGAAAACAAACGATGTTCTAAGAAAAAAAGATAGTGGACAATTTGGTGTGTTGTCTGACAGTTTCAGTCTCTTCTAGGAAAGACTGTTTCATCTGTATTTGTTTGCAGGTATTATTAGTACAGATTGGTGCTGGGTAATAGCTGTGATTACTATGAATCTGCTTTGAGGATTTAAATGTTTGTGCTATTACAGAAATCAAAAGGAAAAGTGAAGAGGAGAGAGAATACTGACAAGAGGGGAGATGGCAGGACAAATATCCTAGGAGTCCTATTTTCCATGATCAGCTAAGTATAGGCAGGTGAAGTCGCCAAAAAATGTTCAATAAAAATGTTTAAAAGCAACTCATTAGGCTGACATTTCCCTTATATACTCTCTGTAAATCTGAGCCTTTTAAGTACAAATAACTTATTAGGCGGGAAATTTAGTTATTATATTAAAATTAAATGTTTATTGTTCTTATGCAAAGCTTTCCAGTGACTTCCAGAAATAACATACTTGCTCTCAATATGTGACTCTGGTAATGAAAATAAGTTTTTAAAATAATATCTTCCTATAAGTCAGATTCTCCCTATACATGAGTTTAACACTCTTCAGGCAAAACTTTTGGAAACTTCAGGGTCAGTTTTATTTTGATGACTAAGGAACTAACTCTACTGTAAGAACGGCATTATTCCCGTAGTATAAAACAGATATACTTCCAAATAGCCAACATAGTAAAGAAATAAGCACATAAATGTCAGGGAAATTACCAAATTCTAGCCACAGCAATGCGATTCTTGACCTTAATTGGTTTATAGAAAAATGAACTCAGTTTACTCTGTGCTAAGTAGTCTCCTAATCATTGTTTAGAATCATCAACCAATTTTAGATTTAAAAATCCCTATAGAGCTATTCCTGCCCTCCCTACCACTCTTCAGCTGTGCATGATGTATAAATGCTTTCATCTGAGAAACACTTCAAAGGCAAAACCATTTTCAATTCACAGCATCTGCCTTAATGGTTTATTACTAGGGGCTAATATTTGAAACAACTGCTATTTTGTACAGTGCTTTACTACACCACTTGGAATGTTTCTCCTGATAGATAAGTAAAGGGACAATTTTCAGTATCTCAACTTTAACTCCAGAGTCCCCAAAAGTGAATTTGACATATATCATGTAGCCTGTATTTTACAGAAGACTTCCTTAAAATGGCGTCTCCAAATATGTTGAAAAAATCCACCAATATTATTACATGATAACAATAATAAACAGAATGAACTGTTTTGTGTATATCTTGCAATAATTTTAGCTTCATCAGTACTTTTCTATGTTTATTTTTGCTAATTTTTTAAATGAATTTTAACTTCTAACTGGAAAAGTTTTAAAAATATTTATCTTTGCTATTAAGTTTTAAAATAAGATTAAGGTAGACAATAAAATGGATTCATACTAACGAACACCTTCTGTTTTAAACAATAACATGGAGTCACCTATTCCAAATTGTGTTTTTGTAGGCATGTAGGATGCTTTGGTCTGTAACAGCTACCCCTCAGGTCACTTGTCCATTTTTGGCACAGAGTAATCTTATCAACTAGATCTTCATTATATGGAATGTAAAACTTTTATGAGCCTGAAATGGAATTCTGCTTGTATAACATTTGTGATTACAGCAAACTGATTACAGTGTCTTCACATATCCCTGGACTCATTAATCTCAGAATCTGAGAGATCTGAGGAGCTACAGTTCGACCCCCTCATCTATGGTAAGAATCTTTCCATAACCATTCCAACAGATGTCACTAAGCTTCTAGTTTAACACTTTCATGGCACTAAGCTTCTAGTTTAACATGTTCATGTCAGAAAAATCACCAAGTCCCAAGGAATTATATTATTTTGTGGGAATATTATAATGGTTAAAGAGCACTGGTTTTTTTTTAATGTTAAGAAATTTGTATTCTATTAATTTTGTCACTTGAATTGTTCTACATTACTGTATAAGATCACCTGAATCTAACTTCTTCATCTATAACAGACCCAATATATCTCAATTGGCTCTCTCTCCCTACCTCCCTTCCTCTCTCGCTCTGTTACCTGCAGCCATTAAAATCCTATTTAATACAGAGTCATCCTATCCTTAAGACCCATAGCAACCCAATTCATAGGCTCAGAAAATCATTCTTCTGGTTTCTAAATGATACTTAGAGAACCAGCGCTTGATGACTATACAACTTTGTAGTCATGTGGATTAATATTTTTATATCTTAATTTTACCAGTAAAATATGGTGATTATAATAGTCTAAATTATTATTTTAGGATAGACTATTAACAATATAGAAAAGAAAATGCCTAGGGATTAGACAGTGTGCTGAATGAGCTAATACTCATGCAATCACATTGGGATCTTTGTGACAAGTCTGTTGATCTGTGAATCATCACGTAGCATTTGTGAAAATATTCAAATATTAACAGTTAACAAATTCATTACCTATTTATTAAAGATCCACTAAACTTCAGTGAGTTTTACAGATGGTAGGGAAAGGAAAGTGAGCAAGAAACCCTGTGGTCTAGCAGGCTAAGACCAAACAGGCAATGACAAACAGCATGAAAACTGAAAAGTGATGGCCGGGCACAGTGGCTCACACCTGTAATCCTAGCACTTTGGGAGACCGAGGCAGGAGATAGAGACCATCCTGGCTAACACGGTGAAATCCCGTCTCTACTAAAAATACAAAAAAATTAGCCAGACGTGGTGGCGGGCGCCTGTAGTCCCAGCTACTGGGGAGGCTGAGGCAGGAGAATGGCGTGAACCCGGGAGGCGGAGCTTGCAGTGAGCCGAGATCGCACCACTGCACTCCAGCCTGGGAGACAGAGCAAGACTCCGTCTCAAAAAAAAAAAAAAAAGGAAAAGTGAGAAGTGACACAAGGATTGCTATGTGAAGATACAGCAGGGTCATCTAGCAGAGTCTGTGGAAGACATAGACTCTTCCAAGTGAACTATTTAAAATAAATAAACAATAAAGAATAAATCTGTTAACTAAATGAATTGAAAAAGGCAAAATTTTCTGTTAGGAAAAAAATTCTGTGTGAAGACTGACGATAATATACTTTATGAGATGAGTTAGAGGAAGGTCATTGTGGCTGATGAATGGGAGAGCATAGTGGATCAGTGCCTGAGGGACACGAAGGATCCAGGTCAGAGGGACTTAGAAAGCAAGCTAAAGAATGTTGACTTTATGGGTTATGCTGGTATTTTCCATGCCCTCTATATACTAGGTATTGTAAAACATTTAATCTTTGCTAAATTCATAGGCAAAATGTAAAATCTCCTCCCTTTTATTTTAAATTTTATTCAGTTGTGGGTAGAAGCATCTTTGTGAGAGGGCTTCACTGGCTATGACATGTCTTTCACTATGAACTGCGTGTTCGTGTTCTCCATCCCTTTAACCATTGTGTCGTTCATCTTTTGCTTACTGATTTTTAAGAAATTGCTGGAGATTATGAGTCTCAATTATTCTTAGGGATTTTTTTCGGTCTTTTTTTTTACTTTGTTACTCTTTTAAGAGAATGCTGACTAGAGATTTTATAATTATATAAGTACATTTGTAGTTTCATAGACTTTTAGGATGTGTGCACAGTAGAAAAGTGTGTGTGTGTGTGTGTGTGTGTGTGTATGATTCAAATTTTCATACATACTTGTGCAGATGGTCTAGCTACCATACAGAGAAATAAGTGGAACAGGGCAAAATTGAAAGCAGATAGACTAATAAGAAATTTGCTGTGGTCATATCTAGGTTAATGGAAGGGGTCATCTCTAATAGGAAGAACTGGAATTATTATTAAGGATGATGTTAATAGTTAAACTAAAATTAGAATCTCTACTAAACGTATGTTTTGGTGAAGAAGCCCATGAATAACAGCCAGTACTCTTTCAATTAATGTATTTGTCAAATACCAGTCACGCCAATACCCTCTGTAAGGAAGGAGAAGGAAATAAACTTTTTTGAATCACTGTGTAACATAAATTGTGTATATTCATGCATTTACTTGGTGCAAGAAACCTGTAGGATTGAGATTATATCCTATATTTTTACAGATGAAGGAATTGAGGTTTAAGAAGTTTAAATAACTTTTCCAGTCATTGAAAACCAGGGTATAACAGAAGATTTTTGGTTCACAACCTGAAAATTGGTACTGTCGTATAATAGGAGAGAGGGGAAAAAATCCAGAAAGTGAAAAGAATTAAAAATGTGACCAAGGATGAATAAAGAAACTTGACAAAGAAACTTGGTCACACTGAATTATCATTAGTTGGTATAATTAAGATTTAGAAGTCAAAAAGGGAAAGCTCAAGGTCAAAACCATTATCTGAACATACATTTTCAATAACTGCTCAGGGGTTAGGAAATCAGAGCACTAGCAAGCCATCCAGGAAAGCACCACCTTATGAGGTGTCCATCAAAACAATGAAAGAGAAAGAACAGTGAGCATTTACGCAAAATAAAACAGGAGAAGTGGGACTTGGAGATGGAGAAAGGAAATCAAAAGCAAAAAGGGAAATACGAGTGTTTAACGAAATAAGAAGATTTAATAGATGAAGATTAAATTTGTACTCAGAACCAACCAAACATAAAAGAGCCACACAAGATCAATGTGTGATATACAACTTTTGATGGTCATGAATAGGCTCACACATCTCAAGATACCTCAATTACCAACTTAAAATCTTCCCTGCCAGAATCACTTCATAGAGTTATAGCATGGTTAATTTGAGTGTAAATCATCGTGGAGTGACAGGACATTTGCCTGCTTCTATTCTCTAGCACAGTTTAGTTTGTCAAACTGGAAGGCTGCAACACAAACAGGCCAAAATATTGAGGTTTTGGTTGAAAGGGTAGATAATGCATATGACACAGTAGATATGAAAAACTGTTCTCGTGAGACAACTTTTGAAATTTATATGGGAAAGGTATTCGTGAAGAATAATGACCTAACTGTCCTTTAAGCCTATGTCCCAAGAATCAGTTCCTCAGATATAACCTGCAATAATTCCTAGGGAGTGTGTCAGTTATTTTTAACACATGAGAGTCAACTGGACAGGGCAAGAAATGTTCCCTGCACTTTTCCCTGTAATTAAGAGAGAGACTGTTCTTTAACTAAGATCCTGGATCATACATTGCTCATTATACTTCATATTTCAAAGTCTTGATTCATTAGGAATTAATGAAATAACATTGTTGGATTCTAAAG